>NC_048291.1:21637524-21895024 GCF_009762535.1 Notolabrus celidotus
CTAAAAGCCATTTAACTCACTTGCACCCACTTTTTTGAAACCTATCCCTGTGTACCAGTTACAGGCATTAAACACTAATTGTTGATCTTGTTGCTGATGGTCTTGTTGGGATTTACTGCAGGGGATCCCAAACCTTTCAGCTGGCAACCCCTAAAATGTAGGTGCCCAAGACTTGCGACCCCCACTGCCCCTTGAAGTGATTAATTGTTTCTTCTTACTTCATTTAGCTGGTCTGCAGAAAATATGCTTACCTGCATGCACGTGTGGCTGTTTCCGGTGCTGTTATGAATTAACCTGCAGCTACTGATGCTTTTGTTAAATAACTGACCTTACGAGTCATCTGGCAACAAATAATAGCAGGAAAGTAATGGGGGGGAAAAGGGTATTTGCAAGGTTTTATTTCAAACATAACAAGGTTTTACAATATTTTTTACAAAAATCTGTAACATATTACATTTTAGATTATTTTTTTAAAATTCTGGGGGAACCTTTAGCCAATAGCGGTCTAAACACCCACCCCATATACAGAGGCTGTCCGCGTTGTGACCGTCTCTCTCTGCTCCCAATGTTTCCTGTATCTCTCCAGCTAAAAACAATGCCCACAAAGACGACTTAAAAAAAGAAAGACATTCTGGAATACATCTTGCGACCCTCCAGGGGTCCCGACCCCCGCTTTGGGAACCTCTGATATACAGGAATGTTATGACTGTATGATGGTTTAAACAGGTTTAGATAGCAGTGACAGACATGTTGCTTTGAAGCACTTCATAGCATAGCATGAGTCAGAGCCACAACCAGGCTACCACAGTCAAAAATGTCAGCATACACCCCCTGACTAGCTTCTGTGTTGAAACAAACACATGCATAGAAGTCAGTGAGAATAACCCAAACAGCCAGAGAAGTGATAGCTTTATAACTCTCTTTGAAGCCATGTTTTAAGAAAGACATTATCTGGTAGGTGTTACAAATCATTTTGTCCTCTGATGAAAGGTGGAAACTTTAGAGAAGAATGCTAAAAAAATATATTGCAGTCCACTTCAGTAGCCCCGTCAATGGGGACCTCAGTAATAAGTGAGGAGTCGAAATATAAGCGTCAGCATCAACAAAAGCTTATTGGGAGTAGAAGTGAATTAAATGATAAAAGATTGTATAGAGGTTATGTAACGAGGTGGACAGTGAGTGTATGTATCCCTTGGGTGTATTAGGAAATTACTGTTGGTGCCACCCATATTTCCAGCCAGGTCCTTGGTTTTTTATTATGTACATTAACATTTGAACCATGATGATTTTGCGAGGCTGGAACTCATAAAATGATCACTTAAGGCAGCTGCTTGTACTCACATTACATTAAGAATGTAATACAACAAGACCATTTGTTTTTGACTCCATCCTCCTGCTTTATGACTGTTGCATTGTTTCACACAAACAAAAACATGTTCGTATTTCCCATGAGCTTGACACTTATTTATCATTATGTTTACTTGGCACAGCATTGCTTGGTGAATATACTTCTTGGATTCCTTTTGCTGCCAGCTGTAAATTAAAAAAATGTCCTTGAAGATATAGTTGGGATGTTGTCTATACAATGTGGGCCTCATATGGAATCGAGTTAATTTCCCTGGCAGCAGAGCAGGCGCTCTGAGCTGCCTTATGAATACAGAGACCCTCACAGTGCGGCGACAGCAGAATATGGGAGAGTAATGCGAAGGGGATTTTGACAAATGGATTTTGAAATTATGAACTCTTCCTTTAATTGACCTCTCCCAATGGTTAAATCACTGTATCCCCACAGTAATAGCAGCAGCATTGACCAAGCAATATAGCTCTCGCTAGCTCACAGTTTGATTTCTTTGTTGATGAATGTAAATTGATTCAGGGATTAAGGGGAATATTTCTGAGCTGCAGCATCACTGTTAATTGATTTTTTTCTTTTTGTGTCTTTTTTCTTTCATTTGATTTTTTATTTCTCGCCTTGAAAAGCAGCCTTGATCCTTCAGCTCACAGTAAAGTACAGCTAATATGTGTTGGGTTTAGCTTCTGGCTGGAAGATAGACTTGCTTCAGTCTTTAATCTTATAATCATACTGAAGAATACTGCCAGAGAGATAAAATATTAATATGTCCCTCGACACTTTGTTTTTTTCCAGATTTTTCTGTACACTAACAGAAATATATTCTGAGAGTATAACTTTACATCAGACATCTTTAACTGGTAAACAAGAGACACTGAAATACTTTTAAAGGGACAGCAGTTCCTGCTGCTGGGGGTCTCTTAATCTATACTAGAGATAGGTGTAGTCTCTGTTGTTAAACAAACATCACTGTGGATTAAAACCACTTTAAAGACATAGGAAAAAACATGTTTAAACATGTTTTCAAGTCTTTATTTACATTTACATAATACTGTGTTTAGATTTTAATGAAAGAGCATTGAATTGTGTTTCTCAGGAGACACCTTGGTTAAATCTATGACATTGAACCATTGAATGTAAACTAGCATAGACAGTGTGGTTCCAACTCCTGCACTGTACAACAATGAAGCCAAAATACTGCCAGTACAGGTGCTATTAGCTTGCGCTAGTAATGTATTTTGGGCATGCACGGAAGCAATATTAGAGTCACAAGAATCTAACTTACTGATGCATCAAATATCCCTTTAGGTCACTGCAGTCAACAGCAGAATGGATTATTTTTACTCATGGTTATAGAGAAGCTCAAAGACTCCTGTGTTGGTGTTCATTTAATTGTCTTTCTTGTTCCTCCTGTACTCTATTAATTTAGTACAGAACGCCGCAGGAGCTGTATTTGCCAGAAGAGCTTTCAATCATGACTTCACATCTTCTCTTTTTCAGGATCAAATAACTGATCAAAACTGAACTTCTTAGAAAAATGAACATACACACACAGTCGGCATTATACGACCTTCATATATTTTTTATTTCAGTTTGACCAATGTCTCACTTGTTCACATGGCAGGCTTTATGACCTACACTGCATGCAGTTAGCAGGGGGAGCTCTAAATGATCTGGGCTCACTTTGAAGGATCTGCATTGCTTTCCTTTTTTTGTACAGTCTATGATTTGATCATTTTTTTAAAGGTGCATGTTGGAAAATGTTACTGATTAAAATAATCATTTCACCAAATGTATTTGTATTTATCCGTGTGATATCCATTCGACGTGAGCAACTTTATCTAACACAAACTCTTCATAGATCTTTTCTCATGCTCACTTGAATTATCATTTGTTTTTCAAAAGGCATGTGACCATACACAACACACTTACCTTAAATAAAAAGGTTTTATTTGTATTTTTGTGTGTTGCCTTGACTTTTTTAAGAGTAGAGGACAGTAGATGAAGTTGGGTGAAGAGATGGAGTGGGGAATGACACGCTGCTCATGGCTGAGGATAGAAGCCGAGCTCAAGGCCGCCGCTTTGAAGACTCTAGCCTCTGTACATGGGCCATCTGATTTAATCTCAGAGTTTAACCAGCACCCCAGAAGAACAGTTTGAACATTTTTGAAAACACTTGGGATGTAAAATGTTGCAAGTTAAAGGCGACCTTAAACTTCAGAACACTTCTCAAAGATTTGATGACACATAAAATGAAGCAGGAAAACTACACTGAGAAGCCTTTTAAAGTCTTTAACCTCATCCCTTGTTGTATGCTATTACACTTGAACTCTAACTATCATCTTGAACCAACAATACTGTTACTGCAGGGATGTACAGTCAAATCTTGCAGCATGATTGCAATACAGCAGATGTTTTTTGAGTTCATCTGAGCTGCAGAGTCTGCACGGTCTGTGAGATGCAGTCGTGCAGAACTGTACTTGGCACAACTTCAGTTAATTCATAGCTGTCCCTGAGGCATTTAGTTTGATAGATTATAGCACAGATTATTCTTTTATTCATCATTACACACTTGACCCTTGGCTGCTGCAATCACTAAAATGCTAATTAGGTAGAATATCATAGTTTACTTTAACGGAGAAAAGTGATCCCAGTCCTTCTACAGTTTTAAGAATGTTTTTATGCACTGAGTGTGGCAATCAGAAGTCTTTAATCTAGAAAGTATGATGGTACCATTAGAAGCTCACTTGCTTAGCTAAGCATTGAGACTGGAAACATGGAAAAACAGTTTGCCAGGGTCAGTGGAGATGACGGATGTTTATGGAACCAATCATAAAAATACAAAAAAAATATAATTTTTTAAGGATTATAAAAATGTTATTATTTTTTAAGGATTATAAAGCAAGATATAAAATATTGGAATGGTAAAATGGTAGTTTTAGAGTGTTGAAGTAAGATTTTGGCAAAGCCATGCTAGCTTTTTCTGCCCTGTTTTAGGTAACAGTGCTAAGCTAACAGGCTGCTGTGTGAGGGGCACTCATACTGGGTACTTTTTGAGTTTGGTGGGGGAATCATCCCAGAGCATATTCAGATGTGTGTGGCTAATTGGTCCTGATTGAGCCCAGGTGTGAGTAGTTTATATATATACCTCTGAGTGTCAGTGTTCCTTGCTGACTCATAGTCTCACCTTCAGATATAGTGAGAGGTTCCTCTGTGTGTATGAACAATCAATGTGTGTCTGTATAAACTGCAGAAGATCTTATTCTGCAGGTTTGAAAGCAATTTCTAGTTTCTTGTGTCTGTTGGTTGGTGTTTGCTAGGCCTATTTTTCATCCAAGCATTTTCTGTTCACCCTTTAAAGCCTCTTTGGCTGTCTTTGTGTTTCCTGAAGGAGTTTTTCCAGGGTCTCCCTGAGAGTTTTCTTTCTGGTCAGCTGCTCGGCAGCGGTGGTTTAGTTTGCCTGGCCCCAGTTTTGTTTTAGTTATTTCTTTCTCATTATTATTGTCTTTTTCCCCTTTCCCTTTTCATCGCCTGCAATATTTGTGATTATTCCTTTTGGGCTTACTTTCAAACCCCCCACCCCCATTCCTTCCCCCCAGTCTGCAATTGTGTCCCACTCCCCTGCATCCTGACACACTAGCTATGGCTAAATATTTAACTGACAGATAAAAGATTGGCATCAGTATTCATATCTGACTTTTGGTACAAATGTGTATTCATGAAATGCCAAATCATTCCTGGAAGAACCATATTAATCTACGTTTAGTTTCATATTCAGTATGAGGAGCTTTTCACACGTCTTGTTCACAAAAGCAGTAGACTTTGCTACAAGAAAGTATAGATACACCTGCAGCTACATTTCCCTCCCTGTGTTTTAAAGCAGTGTTTCCCTAAAGACACTTCTCCCTTACAGCCCATGCAATTTTCTTGTCAGTTGTCTTGTTGCCTTTTTCTCTATCTGTCGAAAGCCCAAAATTCAGCCACACAGCGGATTTAAAACTTGACAGCAGCTCAGTTTCAGTTTCACCTTCAGCCCTTGCCGTCTCCTGCAGGTTTGGCTGGTCTGTAATGAGTCCAGCCGGGCTCACTGAAAGTCTGTTGACCCGTGCCCAGAGGTGCTGGGGAAGTAGGTGGGCTTTGATCATTTATCAAACAGGGTTAAGCAGGAAGTTCCATCAGAATACCAACAAACATAGCCATATCATGTGTCTCCCTTGTTTTTGTGTTTTGGGATAGTTAGAAAAGAACACCATGCTTCTGCTTGTTCTAACGCACACACTCAAGCTGTGATCTTAATCCAAATACAAGAGCAACTTTGAAAGAAACATCATGTACTCTTGGCAGATTATGTGGTCCATGTGACTCTCCACCTCCAGGATGAAAGTGTGATCTTTTGTAAGAAGAATCATTGTGATTACACCTCTAATAATCCCAATCCTTCATCCTCAGCACTGCACAGGTGTGAAAATCACAAAGACCCTCACCGCTCTCAGTGAACTCTGTGCTCTTGACTTTGCCATGCACTAGTGGCTCATGACAATCAGGCTCTCGGAGCGCATGATAATTATCGTCACATATTTCACAAAGCTGATGCTATCTTGCTACACTCGCGATCCGTGGCTAATCTCCCAAACTCGACAGCGAAAGGAAATCAAGAGATTAAACGATGTAAACATCAGGTTCTACATGGTGCCATTAAATTTTGTTCTCTCATATTTTAGTTTGCAAATAATAGGCCAGGGTGTATTTGAACTGTGTATGTGATTCATGTCGACTAAGAGCTCTGATACTGAGGCCCGCTGTATTGCAGACAACCCCAATGCACAACTCTCAATTTTGGGGGGTTTGCACATCCATTCAGCTCTTTCATAGCTCCACAGAAACTTTCTTTCATATTGGTGGTTGAATGGGTGCAGCTGACGTTGTTGTTATGCAGATCAGTGCAATTTTGAAGCTCATTATAGTGTGATATTGCGTTTGTGTTTGCAGGGCAGACAGGTATTTCACAGTGCCAAACTTTGGCTTTCAATGGAAAGCCTGGCCTGGGTCATTGGCAAATTAGCCTCACCAAGGGAGAAAAAGAATAAAAGTCTTACCACAGCAATGTCAGTTTTAATTTCCTTCAGATTAAATTGATGATTTAATATATAACTTTTCATAGTTTAACAAAAAGTGTCTATAGTTGAAAGTGGTTTGGCTATTGCTGAGCAGATAGGGGCTAGGGGGGGTTACCTTTTAATAGTGGGTGGTAATTTTACCCGTGACTCTGAATGATGAAAGTTCAAATAATGAAAAGGGGGTGTATAACCCTTTTCCCCAAAATTTTCTCCACAATCTGCTGAAAAGAAAGAGAGAGCCTTTCCTAGTCCTAGTGTTTGAGAATAGAAATATCAAGAAATGTTTGCTATGTTACGTACAAAACATTGAGGTCATTTTTATCTCAAATTCAATTCTGATTATTTATTATTTCTTCTCACTGCTTGAATGCACCTTATTCTCAGCATATTAACATTTAAACTGTCTCAATAAAAAACTATGCTCCTCTACATACTATATGCTTTTCAAGTACACTTTGTTTACATTTTGAACCACCTACTTAATGTGTATATATAAGCCATCTGGTTCAATAGCTACGTTAAATTAATTTATTTCCTAGAGGTGTTATATATATATATATATATATATATATATATATATATATATATATATATATATATATATATATATAAAAATATATACTTGATTCTGACTGGTCAAAACCTCATTTTCAATAATGAAGTCAACAGCCTTGTTATGATTGTCACTAGGACTGGACCCAAATGCAAAACTCAGGCAAGCTGGATTGTGAAAAATACAAGTGTTTATTCAGAGTGAACTCCGTGGTAATGGCGCCGTGGGTAACGAGCGGAGCAGTCCCTCTTTCCAGAGTCCTTCTACAGAGGGTAACTGGAGCTCAGGCAAAGGCAGGCAGGTTCAGCAGCAGACAGGGAAGCGATCAGCACAAGAGCAGGAAGCATGCACGGCAAACTCTGAATCTAAATGGAAACACACAAGGACGTCAGCTTGACACACACAAAGACAAGTAAAACAAAAACATGTTTGAGGAGCCACGGACTCAGTATACCACTGAAAAACTGAAGTACGATCTGGCAACGAGTAGGAGAGAATCCGGAGTCTTTATAGTAGAGGGTTGATTATTGGGTGGCTTCACCTGGTGCTGCCTGCAGAATGGAAACCCCGCCCACATTCACCCACAAGACACAAACAAGGGGAAGAGACACAGGAGGAGGAGCAACAGACAGGGAAATGACAAAACACACACAAAGAGGGAGAGGAGAGGGCTGCCATGATGAGGATCATGACAAGCCTAATTCAAAACATCTAATAAAAAATCCATGGAGAGGACTTTAGGCCCACTTCTCCTCTGCCTGTTGACACTGTGGCAAAAACTGTTAGCTTCCATAGGCATCCTATCAGAACATGAAGGATATTTTTGTTGCAACTCTAAATTTATTGGGAGAGCACAAATCTTTTCATTTGTGGTTGATGGCTCACCAGTCACCAACAAATACAAAAGAGTGGAAGCACTGAAACAGCAAGGGAGGTTAAAGAACACAGGGAGAGGAGTGAAAGAGATGTGGACCCAATTGAAGAAGGCACAAAGCAAACCCAAAAAGGAACACAGTGGTGGCTTTGGTAGTGC
Source organism: Notolabrus celidotus (assembly GCF_009762535.1). Classification (NCBI taxonomy): domain Eukaryota; kingdom Metazoa; phylum Chordata; class Actinopteri; order Labriformes; family Labridae; genus Notolabrus; species Notolabrus celidotus. Next base: position 21,645,579 of record NC_048291.1, read on the forward strand.
AAAGATAATGGCTGAGTGAAAGAAACAGTGTCAACAGACTTTAAAAAGTTAAAGGGTAGGAAGAAATCGATCCATTGATCCACATTGCAGTGGAAGCGTTACCTACCATGGAATCTGAAGTTAAATTTGAGGATAAAGCTTGTAATTAGAGCTGGCTCAGGCTTGGATCAGCTTGTAGTTGATGCTGCTATACATAGACTGTCAAGGGAACTGGTAATCTGAGCTCCTGTCTTTCCTTCTCTCTCCTCTGTCTGCTTATCACTAACTTTAAATCTTCATGTCCCATTAAGTTACTAAACATAGATCTTTCTGGGAGTCCCTGAGCTCCCTTGTCCCGTAGGTTCCTCTGGATCGTTGCTGTAGACGACTTACGGCTTTGGACCTGCCAGACTCCAGCTGATACAACTATTAATATCAGTCTCACTATTATCATCATTGTTACAAAGCTAATGTTGATTTTACAACAGTCTGACTCCAACTGCTGTAATTGATGCTTTCATTCCTACCCCTGTTATCAACAGTGTATTATTGTAAATGCTAATATTATACCTATTGACTTTTAACAGCATTAAATATTAAGAAGTCTATTAGAATTAAGTTGCAGTTCCTATAAATAGTACATATACTTTTACCATTATTATTGACATTGCAACAATAAGTCTGTATTGTTTTTGTTGATGTTCTTGTCTTCCTCTATCCACCTCTATCTTCCTGCATCTCCTCTATACCTCTTTCCTATCCTAACATGATTGAGGCAATAATTAAAGCTAATCCTAAAGATTAGGATTAGTACTAATTTTTGTTAACTGTATAAATTAACCCTTTTTTGATCACTTAAATTAGCTTTTAAATCAATACTTTGTGTCAACTTTATAGTCTTTTGATGGTAGCTGTGTAAGAAGCAGGGTAAGGTATAGTGAGCAGGTGGTTGTGTTGATTAGAAGTCATGAGTTTCTTTAGTTTAATTTGTATTTTCCTAGTTTAATGTTTATCAGTCATTTTATGATTTGTTTTGTTGATCATGCTGTACCTTTTAGTTGTCCTGTTCATCGTTACTCTGATCTTGTTTTGTGTTTTTCCTGTATTGTGTATTTCAGTGCCATTTCCAGTGTTTTATAATCACTTGTGTATGTATTTTTACTTAATCTGTCTCTAGTGTTTCCTGTTTTATTTTGGATTACTTGCTCTCTGTGTGTCTAGTTTAGTTTTACTTCCTGCCCTTGTGTGCTTCCCTCGTATGATTACTCTAATTAGTTTCACCTGGGTCTTTGGTCACACCTGTGTTGATTACGACCAAATTCCACCAAATCTCTGTCCAGCCTGTCTCTGATCCGTCACGGCACTGGATCTGATAGGTTTCTATTCTAGTCAATGTGTTAATCCGCACTGGGTCCGCTAAATTGCATTCCGGCTGCGTTTTGCCGTGGGAAAACCTCTGTCACATGACTCCAGCTGTCCGGTGGTCTTGCTCCGTGCTGTGTTCGGAAAACGCAACCAGTGGGTGTTGACGGGCGAGAGAGCACTGAGCCGGACCGCAGCTGATCGGAGACAGACCGGACACCGATCTGGTGGAAGACCCATGTTACCCTGTGTGTATTTTGTTTCTCTGTTTCCCCCCTCCTTTTGTTAGTTCATTGAGCCTTGTTTGAGTCTTTCCCTGTGTCTTCCTTCCATTGCTTTCTGTGGATTATCCCTGGTTATTTTTGGTGTGACTTTCTCCTGTGTTTCATTGGATTTCCTTTGCTGGACGTTTGGTTTGGACTGTGGACTTTTTGTTGTCTGCATGTGGGTTCTCCTCCTTTGTTTCTAACCCATCGTGGCATTAGAGCCCCTTCACTGTGAGACAAGACCATTTTGTTGGGCCCTACTCACCCTGTCAGGATTCCTATCTGCATAACTACCTGCTCATTATATACATCACCCCTTGCTTGCCATTCTTTGACATTACACTATTGCTTTATTGTGTTTGTGTCTCTACAATAGAAAGCCTTGTCAGCTGGAGTCATTCCCTTGTATGTGTACACACACCTGGCCAACAAGGCTGATTGTAATTCTGGTTCTGTGTCAAAGACTGTTTCAGAGTATTGGTACAGCACAGCATTAACATTTCCAGACATGTTTTGAGAGGAATTGTCAGGCAAAGGTTATATTTGACAGTTAGAATTTGCCAGTTTTTAGTCGTGTCGAGGTATTGGTGGTTTTGCTGTTACATTAGGTCCCAGTGAAAAGGACAGATGGCATCTTATAAAGTAAAACCAAGAATAGTCCAAATGTTCGAATCACACATTGGGTATTTTGTAATAACAGATATCGGTGTACAGGCAGCCATAAGAGCCAGATATACTGTATATAACCACTCACAACCTGTCTTCCTATTGTATAAGAATCTTTTTTGTTTATCTTCAGCTCTCCCACTTACGATTGGTGTGATACTGAAGGCCAACAAAGAACAACTATCCTTGGTGTTGGAGGCAGGCAGAGCTGAACTGGAAACCATGGCAACACAGTGCTTGTCTCTGTAATCCCTTGGCCCTGCCAGAGAGTAGACAAATACCTGCGCAAGCCTCAGCCTATTCAACACCTGCATAAAAGAAAACCTTCCCATTCTGCAGGATATGAAAATACACCTGGGATGGACTGTTTCCATGGACTGTTTTGCTACAATATCTTCATATCACATATACAAGCAGACACAAGCAGGCATTGCTGTTGTTTACACCCTCTGTCTGTTTTATCCTTCTCATAAAGCATTCAGACATCATATATTTTTCCACTCTAGCTTAATCTTATGATAAAGAATTTCTGTTGCAACTCCATGTGAATCCTTTTCAGCACCCTGCACCTTGCGGATTAGACTGGATAAAATGTTTGAATAACATGATTCTACTACTAATTTATAGCATATTTTATATTCACCTAATTAATTCCCTTGCTCTTCTGTTAGATCCTTTACACATGATAGAATCCTGAGTACAATATTCAAATAAAAACTTGGTCTGGGTGAACTTTAAATGAAGGTTGTAATAAACTCCAAAGAACTGTAAACCTGTGATACTGTAGTTTAATTAATGTACATTTTTAGATCTCCCTGCAAGACTCTAAATTAGCTGTATATCTAACACTGGCCCAGCTGTTGTGTTGTGCACCCAGTCGCTAAACGACTCTCTACTACAGGCTTTGCTAGCTTGTTCACATTACCTGTTATGTATTTGGGGAAACTTTGCTGTGGATCTGGGGACAGTGACATGGCTGATAGCATGTTAATCATGAGACTGAAAAATTATGTTTAGACTTTGAAACTAGCTAATACAATGTGAGCTTTCTGACTAGCTTTGAGCAGCACCTTGGACATTGCTAAGTTTTAGTTCAGATATGTTCTTGTCAGTGGTGCTGTGAAAAAAGTTGCTGTTTCATTGGAACCTTAGAGGATGGGAATTACTTTTAATTAGTAGTCAGACCCTTAGGAGTTACCAGAAAAATGTATAACCATTGACTGTACATAAATAAAAGAGGGCTACAGGCAACATCACTTCATTACTATGAGCTTGAAGCTAAAAGACTTTTTCTGAAAGCGCTAACACATGACGCTGGTGGAGCCAAAGCCTGTGAAGAATGGGCCTGGCTGGTAGAGTCACGGGACTGACGTCACTTGCAATGCTAACTAAATCCTGCATTCAACTTATGGATAAAAAAATCGAAGGTCCCTCTGGTGAGTACAGTCAACAGCAGAACAGATTTTTGTGTTGATTTGAATCAGACACTAAGGTGGAGTACCCACTGCCGGCTTTTTTTGCGCCGGTAGCGCCCACAAACTCATTTTCTGAGCGCTTCTCGCCAGCATTTACTGTTGCTGGGTAACGAAAGTCGTCACGTCGACACTTCCCCATCGCGTTAGGTCTGTTTTTAAATGCTCTGTATAATTCATCGAGCTTTCATTCAAAGCATTTTAACATGAAACTGTAAGAATGTTGATAGGAATCGTGTCAGAGCATCAGCAGCTCTAAACCAGGAAATCATGTCTCGAACGAGTACAACTTTTCTCCTCGGCACAGACCTCCGCCATTTTGTTGACAAAGATGATCCCGCTGATTGGTCAGTGATCAAGAAGTGACATTGATGAGCGCGGTGGTGTTCCAAAAGTTGCTGCGACAAAAATCAACTGATACTGAGGGCGTTTTTGTGCTGAGGACGCTGAACGCTGAAAACGCTGAATCACATTGAGTTTCAATAGAAAATTGGCTCTGGCAGCGCAAAAAAAAGCTGGCAGCAGACACATCGCCTTACGGTAAAAGTTCAAGAACAATCTCGTTGTCCTGCTTTACTCTGGTTTTCCTGCAGAGAATGCTGCAAGAGCCCACATTTGATAATTAAATAACTAATAAACTAAACTTCTCAGAAAAATTAGGACTTGATCATAAAACAGGATGATTAGAACTCACTGTAATGACAGAAACCATATTTAAGAGAAATTATTTTGATGTGTATTATAATTTAATAATTTGGCCTCTGTTCCATCTGTTAACATTAAGGGTTTATGACCTATACTGCAGCCAGACAGCAAAAGGAGCTCTAAATCTTTTTCTTTCACAGTTGGTGAACACGTATGGTGTCAATTTGAATATACAGTCCATGGTAAACTCTCAAGTGATTACAAACGCTTGAATTTTAAATTACATTATGGTCTTACTTTTTCTTTTACTCTGGCAAATGACCATGATGTAATCCCATTTAAGGTGTAACCAGGTTTTTATAGATTCAACTGCGACTGCCCTCCAGCCTCCAAACTATGCATAAACTCCATGATTAACACCCTACAGCTATTTCTTACTTAAGGGTGCCTTGCTAGGATTGTTGGAGGATTCATGTGAATTTTTCTCATGGTTTGACATCCTTTGAAATGTTTTTATATTTATTTTGTATACATTTCCCAATTAACCACAGTACACACAAGATAGAAAATATGAAAAAAAAAAAAAAGCTAGTGTGGTACAATGAAAGCACACCTCTTTGTGTAACGTCATACTTACAATAGGTGCCATTCATCGAGAGGATGTAAACTGCAGTATAAAAATGGAGAACTTAAGTGGAGAACTTGTTTGCAGGAAACATGCAGTTATCTCAATTTGCAAGGTTAATCAGAGGTTTACATAAAGGCATAGTGGAATAGAGAAGCTGATAGTTTGAGTGTTTTATCCAGACTCACATTCGTCTTTCATGTAGTGCTGTGATCACTGAACCTCAAACTCATTGGAATATCAAAGAAAAGAAAGAAAGAGCTGCTTCTTGATTCTTGTCTTGAGTTGACGTCCTTGAACTCTTTTTTCAGACTCCATTATTCAAGATGGATAGTGGATAATGTGATGGACTGTGTAATTAGAACTGTGATAAATAATTACAGCAAAATGGTGCCGTTAACTAAATCTCATTAAAATTCAAATGGGGGGAAAAAAGGTGAGATTGTCTTACATGACCCTTACAGAGCCACAGTGACCCTGTGTGTCACCACGCCACCCAGGCATGGAGGACGGGCATGAAACACGACCAAGCAGGGCTGTAGTCTGAGTTTTAAATATGCTCAATGAAAACATCTGAGACACAAAAGCATTATGTTGTTTTAAGAGGTTTAGTTCAGTGTCTGTGTGCCTCCAACAAGCATTAAAATGAACCTTGTTACTGACCGTTTTCACCGCAATGCTTTAGTGACAGTTTCTACAGGAGTGAAATCAGCCAACCTTTAAACTGTACCGATAAAAAGAACACTGACAAATAACCAATTAATCCTCCAATTAACAGCAAAAATCTAAAAAGAATTTAATACAGATAATTAAGCTGACAAGGCTATTCGAAATACAGCAGCTATTTCACTCAGCAGCAAGGACGTTTAGGACTCATTAAAGCTCTGATTCATCACTCATATTGCACATTAGTAAATGCATCATATGCAAAATTGTGTATGAAATGTGCCCCAATCTAAAAACCTTTAATCAAAAACGATTAAAGAAACTCAATGAGAGGATCCTCACGTTACAGTGATTGCATAATAAAGACTTTTATTCTGCAGCAAAACGTCAGAAGAGGTAGGAGCCGGGACTTTTGGGTAGATTGGTCGATATTAAATTCATTATTAGGTGTTCAGCGTGCAGCCTGATCCACACCACCCTTCCTCTGTAGAGCACGTTTGGCTGCAGGAATGGAGTTGGTAGGGCTCTTCCTGTTCTTTCTGTCTATTAAGTCCAGCTGGTTGTGATACGCATCAATGAATTGATCCAGTTCACCCGGTTATGTCAGTGGATGAGTATTGCACTATGATGAAAGTTCACTCCTTGGAGTTTTACAGTTGCTATAGTAGAGCACTGTCAGTGTCACTGCCATGTTGAATTGTTCTCCAGTCTCGTGAGAAGCAGCAGATGATGAGAGGTAAACAGTGCTGACACTACACCTTATTAACTGTATCTGAAAATGTGTCAGATTGCAGGAAAAATCTTTGTAATATTAAAATAACCCATCTCCAACTCTTATCATTAATCATTAGTGTAATGATAGCAGGTGTGCACCCTTTGCAACACATATTTTGTATGTAAAAAAGCTGCAGAGTGTTTTAAAAAGCATCAAATTAGAGTGTTGATTATACGAAATTTCCCCTAGTGAGGATTAAGGTGTGGTGTGTTTGAGTAAAGATGTGATGAACAGGTACTGGTTGGTGTGTGTGTGTGTGTGTGTGTTTGAGTGTGTGTGTGTGTGTGTTTATTTATTCCTCACACCAGGCTCTGCCCTGTGGTGCTGTGGCTTTGTTCACAGAAAAGAGATGCCTCAAAAAATGTGCGTTCACTAAGTCATATTGGTCTTTGCCTGAGGCCTCCAAATAATTAAAACTGGTGGTTTACAGTTGAAAATGGAGTCCATGAATATCAATATTCTAAGCATTCAAATCCAACGAGAATCCAATTATTTATGCGAATGAGTACATGTAAAGTTAATGTAAAGATGAGTTCTAGTCTGACGGCGTGAATGAATTTGCAAGCGAAAAATCTGGACTCAAGTGAATCATTTGTGCAGCTATAGCCAATCAGCGTGCATATCCTCCTGTGATGTATGATGTTACATATGGATCAGTGGATGTTCATTCATCTGGAATATATAGGACAATTTGATTACATATCTGAATCTGTGCTGAGTATTTCCTGAAGTTGTGAACACATCTCATATGGACAGTCTTCCGCTTTGTTGGACATGTCAAAAGACAAGTCCAGACAATGTCAGGACCGGACTGTTGGGACATTGTTTGAGAGACACTTCCTTATGATTCTGTTAAACCTTTAAAAGTCCACACATTACATCAAATCAAACTTTATTTCATACTACTATGCGACAAAGATAGCACACCGTAGCCCAACCAGTTTTCCCTTCATGCACCACTCACTGCTCACAGTCACCATCCAGTGTCTGCAGTTTCAGGGCAACCGCAACAGTGCAACCATCTGCTTCCAGACTTGGCATGTCACCTGAAACATCTGCTGCTGAACCTCTTTATAGGTGACCCTCAGCTAAAGAGGGTGTCCCCTTTGCTTGGCCATGTTCCACTGCTGTGTGGGACCTCGCTGCAAGAACCTTTCCGAACAAGAACTAACAGGTCACTCAGCGGTTGGGTCACCTCGACCTTCCTCGGGATTAAGCCTCATCTCTGTGTTTGACCCTTTCACTCCACCAAAGCTTTCATTAGCTTACTTTCACTTTTGAGTCTTTTGTCAGGGAAAAAGTACAGAACTAAATGTTGTTTTTGGGCCAGGGTTGAAGAAAAAAAAAGCCACTGTGATAAGACTGCTTTGTTTTCAGGATATTGATCAGTTGCTGTGTTTTTGCTCCATCCTGGCTCAAGCAAAATAAGGCAAGTGTGACGAATTAGAGAGAGACACTGGGAACATATACTGACCATGGGCGTTGCATGCCAAAAAAAGCATGATGTTAAAATGGATGGAACAGTTGCAGGAATGGAGCTCAGTGTTCCTTTGTCCTAATGTCAGCTGCAGTGATGGCAGGCAGAGGCACAACAGCTTTTTGTTTTGCCAGCGTGGTCACAAGATGGTTTACAAGGGAAGCACATCCACCACTAATGGAATGAATAAAAATGATTTATTTAGTATGTGCTTCCAGGATATTTGATTTGCTTGGCTACGTTTAGCCCATAGCCTCATCATAATGAAACAGCGAGCAGTCAGAGTTGCAGAAGAGGCATCTTACTGGAAGAGGAGAGAAAACGGCTCCCCAGGCTCTGTTAAATGATGCTCCTCGTCCATCGTCACACTCATTTCTCTTCTTGCCAATACAATCCTTAGTGACAGAGATGGGTGAAATACATCTAATGTGCCTGATTACAAACTAAAATTAGGCCTCTCTTTAAATGAGATAGTGGTACACATCAGTTATTGATAACATTATGAACAGTGCTTGTGTCAAAACAGTGTCAGGTTTTGCATTTTCACATTCACTCTTATAAGATTATAGGCCCACTTTAGCTTTACATGTTCATATCCAGTTAATGTAATGACCTGTGAAATTTCCAAGAGGATGGTGTAGTTTTTAAAATACATGGTATGATGTCTTCTTAATGTCAGCTATTCTTATGTATTGCATAAATCATGTTATCCTGACATTTTGTGCGTCGTAGTTTGTTCTAAACCAAGTCAACTCTCTGTTCAGCTACAGAGATTATAAGGAGAAGTGCACCAAAATCCCTTAATATCATTTTTTAAACTGCCTTTTTGTCCAGCTTTGGTCGATGGAATTGTTTCTGACTTCCAGACACTCCTCGAGACTCCCTCTAGTTTTAACTGCCATTTGTGAAACCAAAGAATAAAAGCTGGGAGGAAATTTGCTGCTGTTTTCAACAGTATTCTCTTTAGCTCAGTGTCTTCACCAACAAATTAAGCGATAGTGTGCCTCAGAGATCTGTCTTTGACACAATAGTATTTCACTGTTTCCCTGCAAGCAAAATCATCCTGAAAACACACACCTGTATCCCACAGCTAAATAAACAGATTTATAAAAGTGTTCTTCTTGTAGAAAATATTGTAAGAAGAAACAGATGTGTTGCTGTCAACACTTGATTATGATTTTAACTTGAAAGCTGCTTGTACCTCGACATATGTTCCAAATAATACCCCTGATTCATACTCTTCCCACATGGCACCTAACCATGAAATAAATGCCATAGGGTTTGTCCCTTTAATAAAAAGTATTTTTTTTCTCATCTTTTACTCTGTATGACATCAGTATCATTGGGAAATCACTCATCTAGTTCAAGGTAAGACCTGTTGCTGGCCTTCGCCTTCAAGACACAGAAGCTGGCAATAGTTAGGTGTTACGAAGCATTTTCCTCACATCATACACCACTTCTCCAAACTAGAATGAGTCAAATTACTTCTACTACCTACTGAGAAACTATGCTGTTTTAAAACTGCGTACTATACAAGTAGTACGTGCTGATTTGGCCAAATTCAGTATGTAGTATGCAGTATGTGAACAAGAGCAAAATCTGCAGTATGCCAAAACTACCCGGATGTCTTAACGATCCGGGAACATTTGTCAGTATGCAGTCCAGTCTCCCTTGCGTACTGTTCCCCACAATGCACAGCCCTTTTCTACTTCTTTTTTCTGTATATGACGGGTGGCACTCAGTTTTTAGGTGCATTACCTCAACCTACAGTAACGGTCTGTTACATTTACAGTAAAGTAATGGGAAATAAACGCCAGTGAATCTTCACACTTTCAGTAATTACAGAGGGGATACCCAACTCACAGATAACTGTTCATGTCAGTGAAAATCATTAAATTCAATAATGACCACCTCTTAACTTTTTGAAATCATAAGTGGATGCTACAGAGGCAGTTTCGCTATCAGCTTGGCCATTTTAACTTGCGCTTTCTGAAACCAAAAATCCAGCGACGCCTGGCCCAGCATACTACAAACCGATTGAACAGAACAGTCATACTATATACTACCTTCAAACGCAGTATGCAGTATGCACAGACAGCCTTGGCATTTTGTTCATATAAATTTATACAGCAGTCTTGAACTCCTGACTTTATGTTACACGTGATATCATGGTTGTCAGTAATATACATACATGCCTGTCTGAATAGTTCATACAAGATCTATATTTGTATTCATAGTTCATGAAAACAGGAGTAAGAGGAAAAATGGTCAAGTGATGTATAATAGGAGTGAAGTCCGTTAGAGGTGGTGGTTGTGAGCGATGGTCAAACAAGGACAAGAGTCACCTAGCAGACTGGCAGTCCCATTTGAAACCATAACTCATTATTAACTTTTGTAAAGATGCAATGTCACTTTTATCACATACCCACATATATGATATTGTGAATGAAACGCGTGTACTGTATTTCATAGTATAATACTTTTTTTCCTCTTGGTGCATCTGAAAAACTGGCCTAGACTCTCACAGCAGTGGACAACACCACGTATCTGAAAGTGAGTCTACCCTGGATCTGAAGCCAGCTGTCATTCACAACTACAGAGCCAGGGGGATGAAAGATGGAGAGACAAAGTGATTGTCCAGATCAAAATGGAGTGAAAGTAAACCAATTTTTTCATCACCCGAGGCAGAGTTGTGATGCCACTTTAAAGATATTGGTTAATGCAGCAGAGACATCACACAACTTTCCCTGAACTGAAATAAGGTGTCACAGAGTGTAATGTCCAAGGATGACGAGCCCAAATCGACTGTCATAAAAATGCTGACAGAGAAAATCTAACTCTGGTCATCAAGGTACCCACAGGACTGACATCACTAACGGGAGAGTGTGTGAGTATGTTCATGAAAAATGGGACCAATGTATGCCATCACCAGAGCCATTATCAAGATATAGAGACGACATATTATTATTTTTTAACTTAGATGGATGGCCTCATAGTGTGGCCTGAAGTGACGCCCCCCCCCCCCCCCCCCCCCCCCCCCCCCCCCCCCAAATCCGGTGAGGTGCATTCAGTTTGGCCACGCTCTTAGTTTGGTGAGGTAATCATCACAGTGCAGGGTCAGATGTGTGACTTCCTGATTGCCCCTGATTAGGAGCAGGTGTGGGAGGCTTATATATGTTCTTGGGCTGCAGGTGGATGTGCTGACTCATTAGCTCACCTTCTGAGGTAGTGAGAGGATGTTCCTTGTGTTCTCTGTATAGTGTCTGTATGAGCACCATGTTCTCCTTCAGAGTGTTTGGCAATTTCCAGTTTCTTTAAGAGATGGTGGCTGTCGCTGGGCATCTTTTCGATCCCAGCATTTTTTTGTTCGCTTTTATTGGAGCCTGTTTCTCTCGGCTCAATATTATTTAGTTTTTTCCCTCTCCCCTTCTAATTGTTTGCAATGTTAGAGGTGGCTTTGGGATTGTTTTCAGAACCCATTGGCCTGTAATAGTGTCCTACTTTCTCACAATCCTTACAGTTGATTGTAAATTCAAATATTGCAAGTGTTTTATTTACGCGTGTACATTTTAATGCAATTTTTTAAAGAACCCCGAAGTGGTTCAATTCAAAATGTGTTTAAAACAACAAGCCTTGTTTGGCATGTTTATCATCAGCAAAAATAAACACAACGGGTCTCATTCATGAAACTTGAGCAGCACAAATTTGTGTGTAAACCATAAATACTGCTTGTCACTGTCAGGAATTACAATTTTAATACGTACTGCTCTCTGTTATGTACACAATACGCAGATGCCTTTGAGACACGTAATTTAAACATGACAAAATATTGAATATATATATATATATATATATATATATATATAACATATTTTTACAGCAACTAGGTTGGCAATTAGAGCTTTGAGATCTAGATTAGGTTTAATTATAATGTGAACTACTTGTTAAAAACCACACAGACTAAATGTGCTATCTACATGTTTAATGATACCAATGAATAAAATAATATTATAATAATAAAAACACAAAAAAGTTTGTGAACCATTGCAACATATTGCTCACCAGTTGGTGTCAATTATACCCTAATGAAATATACCACAGTATAAAAGGACTTCAGTCTCAGACAATGGTAACAATGGCTGAACTTGCATTTTGCATGATTTGGCACAAGGTGCTATCTGGAGAGAGAGGACGTTCAGGGACCGGGCAGATTTGTTGGCTGAGAGTGATGAATGTTTGATTAGTCGTTTCCGACTACTGAGACCAATTCTGTTGTATTTATGCAACATTCTGGAGCCTAATCTGATGAGGCCACCTAAAAGAAGCCATGCCATACCCGCACATGTACAGGTGTTCTCCGTGCTGGGTTTCTTAGCCACAGGGACCTTCCAGCGGGAGATGGCAGATCCGGTATATCCCAGCCATCAAGGAGCCGCATTTTACCGGCAGTACTTGCTGGCATGATTGAGTTAAGGCCGGAGTATATTCAATTCCCCTATGGCGCACAACGGCAAATTAAGATAACGCAGGGGTTTAGCACGCTGACCAACATGTCCAATGTTTTTTGGTAACTTAAACCCCCAATGACTGATTTCTTTGGTAGCTTAAACCCAAATGACTGATTTTTTTTTACCTAAAACCTGACCATGTAGTTTTTGTCTAAACCTATCCAAACCATCACATTTACAACACTTGCCACAGTTGGCTACTTTAGGAATGCTAGTTTTGGAAATACTTGTGTGACATGTTCTAGTAAGGAACAACCTATGAGTTGGATGACTCGTTGTAGGCAAGGTGGACTTCACAATGGCCAAACATTAGTTTTTTAAAATTCATTCAACCTGCCCTAAGAATTTATTTTGGAGCTGGAGTTATATAGATAATTGAGAGGTTAAAAAAGGAGAGAGAAAAATAAGTATTTCAAAAATGGTAAATGATGCGGAGTTCAAATTTGGTCTCATCGTTGTCCGGTGATTAGATATTGAGCAGCACCATCCTCAGTGGTATTGGTGTATAATTGACTCAGTGGTTTGTCAGAGATATTTTTCATGAACTTGTCCTATTGCATTCATTATTTACCTTGATATTTAAATTAGCTCTTTAAAACTAGATCTTCACTGATAGTCGGTAGATTCATCTGATGGATTCAGAACAACAGTTATAAAATTAGATTCTAATATTGTTTGCATACTTCATTGTTCTTTTAATAACACTGGTCTCTGCTCTACCTGTCTGTTCTCCAGACCCACCTGGCACTCCCACATCCATTACTTGGTTTACTGGCACAGACAGCTCACTGACTGAAAAAAAAAAAAACTTATTGGTAACAAATTAAATTCTTAATGAGCACAGCCTTTTACTAATGACTGTGAAAAGTCAGTGTGGTGTTTCACATCACTTCAGAGTGGAGAGAGAGGAGAGCACAATGTTGTGTAATGAACAGCAAATGCTTCACTCGTGGGTTATGTTTTTCCCATCATTGCTAATTCTGAGATCATGCTTTGTGGACGGAAATGATCAAACTATTAACAGAAGATATGGCAAAACAATTATGACTGGAAGCAGTGCATTATTTTCTGTATTGGAATACCTTTGGGTGCATTATTGCACTTTTAGTTTAGTAGTTTATGGTTTGCTTCATTTGTAAAACAAACCTCTGAGATTGTCCTTTTTAAGGACTCAAATGAATACAATCATTTGCAGAAGAGAGGGTAACATAACTATAATTGGAGGTGGTGCGTTATTTTTTTATAATGGAATACCTTGGAGTGCATTATTGCATACATTTCAAACCACTTACTCATACTTACTCATTACTCATCCATTTTGAGTGACATTCTTTCTTCTTGCTTGAGGTTCTTTGTAACTTTAGCTTTTGTCTCTGGTAATTGTGTTTGACTAAAGAATGGCTGTGATTGGAATCTACTTTGGCTCTAGTGTGCTTACTTAACTTCCTTAATCTTTTTTTTTTTTTTTGTAACCACAGAAAATGTCTGTAGGTCTTTGGCTATTTATTCAGCGATACATCTTCTGATCCCTTGAGCTCTCACACTGTTATGGGGAAGAGTTGCTGTAAACACTTCCTTTAAAGTCTCTTGACCTGCCTGGATTTTTTCCTCACATCTTTCTGGGTGACAATTGCCAAGTGGCCCTCATATCACTCGTATTCCCTGACACGTAGGTCACCACAGTCCATCTGTCAGTGTCTGCATACTGTTGTTTGTTTGTTTGTTTGTTTGTTTGTTTTTTGTCACTTTTTCTCCTTTCTCATTTCTTGACACGGGGAAACTGAAATGCTTCCATACGTGAGATTTAAAAGCCGCAAGAGCATCCGCAATTTCAAAATCAGCTCTCTGTTCCTCACTACCAGTGTCCACCATTTCTGCTGAGTCAGCAAGTGGAGCACAATAGATGATGGTCCCTGTATTTTCCATTTACCTCCACTCTAATTCTTCGTGGTTTTGGTTTCATACGGTCACAGGTCTACGACATAACACTTTGTTTTGCAATACCGTGATATTGATCATACTGTTACATCCCTGTTAATTTAGGCAGGGCAACTCTCGTCAAAATAATTCATTATTTGCATACAATACATTATATTTGGTGGTAAGGCTCTGTTCTGTGAGCTCCCTGCCCTTCACATGCCTACTTGGAATGCCAATGCCTGGGGCGGGAAGAGCACACCTCCTGATAAGGGCTGGTGTTAAGAGCAGCTGCTGTACTGTGGGCTGAGCTTGGCTTTACGGCGCACCTCAATTAACTCTATGCTCAATTTAACATACATTTAACACTTTGGTTGTTAAATGTGTACACAAAGCACAAAGTAAAAACAACAAGTTGCCTTTTTTCAAAATAGGAACAGTAGGCTACATTGTGGCCAAGCAACAGATATAAGCTGAGGAAAACAGGCTTAACTCATAGAAAATTCAAAATATTTTCCTATTCCTGTTTTTGTGTGGATGAAAGAAGAGCACAATATTTAAATTCTAAAGTAGCCTTTGGAGATGCTGTTTGGTTGATTCTGCAGCTGGTCGATACAGCTTCCAATGTTTTAAGTTTTTATGCAAGGCTAAGTGCCATGTCCAATTTCAAAACGCTGAACTCCACACTCTTCATTTTAATGGCTCCTTACATTATGAGTGACGGCTGGATAATCTTTACACAGATGCCCCTAATACAATTATGTTGTTCTTTAGAGATGAAACTGAAGGATTTGTCTGTTCTGTGAGGGCACATAAACTTGGAAAATATCTGCTCTCCTCAGAAAGGATGCCAGCCTTGAGATGAAGCATAATCACAGTTGTTGATGCAAGCGCAGAACTTACAATTCTTCCGTTCATTAGGATAAAAAAACAGAGTATACATCAACTTGACACAAGCAGAAGTGGTACTGTCTGGCATAATTAATCACTCCCCGACACAATCTCCATCTAATGAGCTATCCAAATGGTAAACAGTTTATCATAAAATGCTTTTGAGATCTAAACCGTGCACATGCACACTACATGTGGAATATCTTTGTGGTTATATCAGACACTCGAGCAGTTTGAGTGAGGCTTTTGACTAACAATTTTGTAAATAGAAAATAAAGTGGGGGAGAAAAGCCAAAGCGTTCTCTGGTTCTCTGCCAAATTAGCATGATGTTAAAAAACAAACTTTCAGGCCTTTTCTCTTCATGAATATGATTTCAAATGGAACCATAATGAATGGAGTTTGGATTAAATGTGATTTTCATTAAGACGGAAAAAACAGCAGAGAAATAATTATAGCAGAACATTTGTGTTTGATAAACCTTGAAAAGGAAAGTGTGACATTTGAAGGAATGATCTTAACTGCAGTCCAGATGGATGCTTTGAAGGTGCAGCTTTTCAGGCCTCTTGTCAACTATTCAGGAAATAAGCATCTGTATACTTAACTTGTGCTCCTTCGACAGGAAAAATTATATTGATATAGTAAAACATTGGATGAAATAAATACATATTGTATATATTGTTGAATAAATGTAAGAAATTAGCTTGTTTTTATGAATTGTTCTCCTGACTTAAGTTCAAATTAGTCAATAAAAACATATAATTTCATCTGTGAAATTATTTTATTAGTATAAGTTTATAAGTTTACATCTCTGTAATTCAACATTCAGACGGTTAAATTAAACACAAACTGAGACTTTCAAAATACTCCAACCAATGAAAACAAGGCAGAAATATTAAAGTTGTACTTTTAATTGCCTTAAACTGTGATAGCCATTCAAAATGATCTTCCTTTATTTCTCACTTATGTTCCCTGTTTTCCAAAAATGCTTGTTTTTCATCTGCTGAAGTGATGAGCGGTTGCGGGAGATATATATTCATGAGCTGTGTGATGACATTGTACAAGTGTTTACTGCAGGATGGTGTCCTGGCATGTCGCATTCTTCAGGGGACACAAATCAAGCCTCCATTGTGAGCTCGTCACTCATTGCTGTGTTTTGGCAAACTGCTCGGCTCTCTCTGTGGGATGCTGGCAATACTAATTCTGCCGTGTCAAAATAAGGATAGCACACTGCAACATTTGAGTCTCATTATGATGATTTTGGGTCCTCTTTTAGAAATACAAAAATGGAAAATATGTTAGAGGGGAACATTTTTATGGAGCAGTAGTATGACGTGCTGCTAAAGTGTTTTTTATTCTAAATGTGTTGCAGATGCATGCTGAGCTTGATAAGGAATAACATGGATGATAAATAAAAGCATCAGGAAAATTCATGATAGCATTATAATGCTGGAGGAGTTATATTTTTTAATGTTGATAAGCTGTGATTAGCTTAGTGACATCAGTGCCAATTTCCTGACTCTGCCAATGTGTCCCAGTTCTTCTGTTTTCACATGATTATTGGCTGTGTTAAAGGAAGGACGACATGCCAGCACCCAAGAAGTGAAGCCAAAACATGTGGACGGGCTTTGAAGGTCATAAACATCTCTCCATGTTAACGGATGGGACATAGGTCAAACTTGAAATAATTGAAAAACACATCCACAAAGACAAAAAATATATTCAAAGAAGGTTTCTGTTGTTGTGGTATCATTTTTATCACACTGATTTAAATCCAAGAGTTCCTTTTTCTCCGTTTTAATCAATTGTATGGTGCTATAAAAATCACTTTAACACAATGTCTTAAAATGCAGCTCTTATGTTGTTGTGTACATGTGACATGGGGCTCTTTCAGCTTCATTTTGTATAGGCAGGATGGAATGGTAACCCATTAAAATGAGCCAGACTCGGCTGAATGTTTAGTGCAAACAAATCTACAATATTAGATTTCTGCAATTGTAAAAAGACAGGATAATAGGTAACATTACTCATCAGCTGAGAGACAACCAACCAACCAATGTGATTCGGCACTCAGGAGATCTCTGATCGCCTTTCATTAGCAAGTGTTTTTCCCCCCTTCAAAAATATACACGATACATCTCTGATCTAGAGCCATCATCTGTCAACTCCAGCAAACCTGAATTATATTAAGTGGCAGCTTCCACCAAGGCACACTGAATCTCTCTAAACAAGATCTTACACTTGAGATTACAGAGCATCACAAGCTATTGCTCATGCAGAGTCAACACCCTGCCTTACAACAGCTGTTTCTGTTTACCTCACCTTTTTTTCCAAGCTAAATTATCCAACACATTTAAGAGAACAGGGGCTGGGATGCTCCTGAGTCTTGAAGGTTGTTAGTTAAATATTTATACTTTACCCAATTTGGAAAACAAGCACTCTCCCACACAATTTGTGACCGGCCAGTGTGAGCTTTAAAACTCAGTGGATTAGAGAAAATGAGAAGCTAATTAGGGTGCAGTGGTTGGCATTACTTGCACAGTTCCATTGATTCCTGCTTTGGGGACAAGAGTTTCTCAGCAGGAGTCAACTACACTGTGGGTGTATTAATTTGAAAACCATACAGCCAGAGGCCCATGGGCGCCAGCCCAGTGGGCCCGATTCAATTTCTGCGCTTGCAAACGGGTAAGTGATAGTCAAAGTGGCCAATTTGTACACCTATGTAAATCCCACTCTTATAAATCACTGGATGCATACAATTATGTACTGTGTGCAGGATGAGATACTCCCTCTTGGGATGCTAACCATTTTATTTACCCTGCAGTTTGCTACACTGTATGACTCCTTTTTAACTTATCATATTATGCCTCTTTGCACTGCTGTTTTCACTCCCTATCTGCACTAACTACATGACATGGCATCATTAGAAAACTATCTATGGTTACTCACTGCGCATCCTCTCAGCAGAGGCCTATTTAGGGGCTGGTCTGTGGTGTCATACCCTCTTGAAATATGAATGGCCACCCCAGATGTCACCCCATATTTCTTATCTAAAATTTGCTAACTACTGGGACTTCTGTTTCAACTCACTATGTTAGCTTTCTTGGGTTTTCCATGTTGTGATTTTTTTCCTTTTTTCTTAAGAGTTAAGTGTTGTAGATTTTCAGGTTTCCACACTGGTGTGATATCCTATAGAGATTGTCTGTCTGCCCTGGCCACAGCACTTTCAGACCCAAGCGGCAGATCTATGGCGTGATCAACTGTGCCAACATGCTAAGGAATACAGGGCCTCTGATGTCAAGCTGAAGTGGTGAAAATATCGAAATGTAAATATACTTAAACTGAAATGTTTTGGCAAATGTATTTTATTTGTATGATTGTTTCTCTTCCCCAGTTTAAAGCGGTACAGCGTACCATGTTGGGACTCCAACTGGTTTCTCCAAAAACTGTCATCGACTTCACGAAGCTTGCTCACTAGTCATCGTACCTCATACAACCACAATTTAAAGACACACTATGACTCCAATTTGATGTAATTAACATGAACAGAAATGGTAAATACTCACAAATACAAATACTCATGCACCCCCCACCCCCCCAAATTCTGAAAACGCCCCACCATTTGTTACTGTAGAGGCTGATTTAGTTTAGCTGTCTTTAAGCTGCAGAGAGGGAGCAGCCCATTTAAAGGGAACTGGTCCCACATTCTAAGACTGTACTGCCAACTGAGTGTTTTGCAGCCACCTCCATCCCTCATGAGACTAATTTCCGTCACAATGGGCGCTCCATGTTTTGACGTCACTTCATTAAAAACTTCTAATTTTAAAAATTGACTGCTAACAATCATTTTCTCTCCTGGGGCTGCATGATTACACAGTTACTAAGTGTTGCCTGAACGCAATCAGCAGAAAGTGTTTTATTCCCACACCCACGCTCCTATAAACACACATGAACACAAACACATACAGTCTACACATACTCGTACAGAAATATACATATTTTTAGCTATTTCCTGTTGTGTCCTCACCTCATGCAGTGCTTTCAACTCAAACAGTCAGTGAGTGGGGATGGGTATTTCTTGGAAAGGGCTAAAGCAGTACTAGCTTTGTTCAGTGAATGGAGGGCTGACAATGACCATCATTAAAGCTTGGATATGGAAATTGGAAAAAGGTAATGATAGGCACCCGAAAGACAACTTAACTTGTAGAGTTAGGGGATCAAGTTTCAAAGCATATAAAGCACTCTATATAATGCTTTGCTTGTAGCATGAATTTAATTGAACAGCACATTTTGATTGATATGTAATTTTCAGGGAGGAGTGTCTTCTGCTCAAGGTTTCCTATCTTTTTCAATGCTTCCATCATCCATCTGACAATTTATAACATTATTGTCTCTGTTCAAGTTAAATTTAAGTTTTAGAAGTGCAAACATTTGTTGAAGATATTGAATAATGACCCAGTAATTTAGTCAGTAAAACAGTACAAAGATGTATTGCACTTGGCTAACAGCGCAAGGAGAGATGGAAACCACACTGCTGCCTCCACTTCTCTCTTAAAGAGGGTTTATCTACTGTAAATCAATAAGCCTTCTCAATATTGGCATGAGTGGGAGCTGACTCAGCCTAATGACCCTCCAGTCCGACCTTTAAATCACACCAATGAGAACAAATAAATAATGACCAGTTAAAATACCGCTGTCTTAGCGCTTCCTTCAAAATCGGCATGTACAAATGACTTGTAAATTTATGGAAATGCTACAAGCGTGAGAAGAGCGGCATGCATTTTGGGTGACAAATTGAAAGCTGGGGGAACACCCGAGAACTGTCTGCAAGGGTGCCAAGTGAGACAGTTAATCTCTACGCTGTGCTAGGCCACTTAAATGAACTGAAATGTGGGACAGATTTTCCTCCTTCCTCTCCCCTAAGTTTGTTTTTCCTTATCACTGTAATTTGGTGTAGACTGGCAATTAGAAATTTAACAGAGCTGGACAGCAACTGCTCCACAATTAGCTAACTAAAAACCCTTTGTCTCGTGCAAAAAGATATACTTAATTTCTAGAAACTCAAGGATGTTTCTTAGTGTTATACAATAAAGCCAGCTGCCTTTTTTTTTTTTTTACAAAGGTTAGCATAACTGGGAAGGTGAAACTTCTTGCATGGCTGTCTTTTAAAAATACACACTTTTTCACTCATCACTAAATAATATTTAATATATCCTAGGGTTTTTCTAGTCTAAAACAGCAAAACAGTCAAATTCCTTTTTCAGACTAAGTTAACAGATGGCCGGTAAGCTACCCTGCTATAAGCACGTTAGCTTAGTCTAGCTACGTAACCTGCTGCTGAAGGTATTCTTACATTTTCTGTACAAGCATCCTCTGTTTGAAACTGTTGTTTCCCCAACAGTCTACCTTTATAATTGTGATGTACAATGACTTCTGCCAAACCTCAAGGTCTCCACGCCCGCATCTTTGACTGCAACATCTGACAACTTGATCTAGTCGTGCCAGAGCACTGGATCTTGAGCTTAATGACTTTCAGCTCTGGACGCCAAACTCATTTGACTTCAAGTCTACATTGATTTTTTTTCCCCTCTCTCTTTTAATTTATCCTATGTTGAAATTATTCACAATCTCAATTATCTGTTTTAACAGTTGAAATGTATGTTGTTTCTGTAGTTGCTTCTGTACCAACTCCAGTACCTATGACATTCTCACTGTCTTGCAACTTTTTAAAGCAAGGGAGCGTATTAAATTTCAAAGCATATCTGTAACAAATCCGAAGATTGAGGGCTTTATTTGGTGATCCGGGGGTTGTTTTTTCTTGTGCTTGTTTGGACATAACATGCTCTGCTTTAAAGCTGCTTCCACAATAAACATTGATCCATGTGATGGATGGGGACACTAACAAAGGCCAATCAAAGGCTCTTGTATTCTGAGGAAAATCTGGGGATATTTAACTCATAGAGGAGGCTAACAAGGTTTTAGACCCTTAGAGGACAATCCTTTGGGCTCCTTTATTAAGAAGTTTGACTTTACTGAAGTGTTATTTGATAGTTTTTAAGATTAATGCAAAAAAAAAATGCTGGATTAAAATGGTGTTTTTTGAAACCCTTTCAATGTCTAAAAGGTAACACTAAAGGTATTTTCATTCGGTTGAAAGGTGTAAAAGGCTCTGACAGTCAGAGGTCTAGTGAGTGGCTGCCTTTAGAGGATGAACCTTGTATTTAGAGAGCTGAGATTATATACCATTATCACAGTGTTCTGCTACATTAAATAAAAATGATTACAGTTTTCCAGCATGGTTTCTGCTCTATTACCATACTATTCTCAGCCCGGCTTTAACATTTTACTTAATTGCACCTGTGCAGTACTGTTTGATTTTTGTGTTTTTTCCTTTATTTGTAGTATTTGAAGAGTTGTATATTCATAACTTCAGCACTTCCGATGTTATCAAACCATTAAATGACTAATTTTAATTATAATTTTTAAGGATGAAAGTACCATTGGAATGCTTCAGAAAAGTCATCATGTAAATAGTAAGCTACCAGATGCATCAATCAAGGGATATTGGCCCTCATTTTATCAATGTGGTGTAGAAACCAGCACAGATTTAGGCGCTGAAATCAGTTCATAACAGTGTTCACATGTGATCTATGAATTGTGCGTATCTGGGCAACTCACAGCATACACATGATCAGCGTCGAAACGTGTCAGTTGACAGCAATTGTCATTTAAATATCACGGCCTCATATATTCATGGTTCAGCTATACTCACCCACAGCCTGACATTATTACAGACTGAGGAGCGAGTGGCAGCACTTATCAGGTCTGCGTCAATTTCAGGCATAAGTGACAGATGCACGGACAAACCTACACCAGCGTCCAATACAAATCATGGTAAATATTCAATATCCTAGACCACTAGTGTTTTGTTGCTTACATCTAAATGTGCTCTGTCATATGAAGCAATGAAATGACACAGCCCAGAGTTGAATTATTATATTTAATTCTGTTGAAGCATGTTGCATTGATTATGTTTACCTCCAGATGTGCCGATTGGTTATGATCTCCATTTAAATTGATGTTCTTTGTTCTTAAATGGTCAGCTGTCACACACACAGTCCAGGTTCATGCAATTAAATTACTAGGAATAAAACAATCATCATCATAGAGCATCCTGTAATCAATTACAGCTGTCAAAAAGAAATCCTGTTTCACATGCTAAAAGTTTAATTCTGCTTCTTCTGGTGAAGTTTTTAGAGATTTAAGTTTTTCTGCTTAAATCCACCACAATACATTTTTGCAAAGATTTTACATGCTTTGTATTTATTTTTTATTTCATATTTTTTTAAGTTATGATTCGGGCATTGTTGCCTTTATTCGATAGGAAAGATGGTGAGAGACAGGAATTGTGGGGAGTAGAGAGAGGGGAAGACATGCACAAATGGTAGAAGCCGGGGGTCAAGCCTGCGACCACTGCAACAAGGATTGTGGCCACTGTATACGGGGGCACGCTTGACCACTAGGCCAACAGCACCCAAGCCTCTGTATCTTTTAAAGAAAAACAATAAAGAAAACACCCTTTTGAGAAAAAAATAAAAATCAGTTGAGAACTTGCGCTACTCAACACAATATTAAAAGCAATATATTTTACAGGGACTGGTAGAGGTAGAGTGAAATGAGAAACACATTTTTTGAGTCATATCTAATTTAACCAACTAAATATTCATATATGAAACCCTATTTGACAATTGTCTGAAAACACACTACACTAATATGATCTTATAATTATTAGATCTGCTTTGCTGCCCTGCGCTCCACACTGACTTGAAAACTTATGTACACGAGCAAGTAACTTCTATTCTAGATATAATGTTATATATTTTTACTTTGTGACTTGAGTACTGCTGGACTGTACTATATGGAAACCATGTTACATATTTGGCTTCAACATAATTGATGTAATTATACATTTGCTGAAATGCTTGCACAATTCTGTAGCTTCTGTAAACAATTGTACAAATTATTAACATCAATCGACTTTTAATGACCAGCCCAGACTTACAGTGTTTGCTGCCGACCATGCAGTGGTGACAAAACGAACGGGGACTCTCCTCTGCCCTGCGGGTCATTAGTAGCTCCCCAGGAAATGTGTCTGCCTAGTTCTCATTTATCCATTAATCCTCTTTAATTAATTCTCTTTCATTTACCTTGGTTAGAAGGAATCAATATCACAGGTTTCACTTAATTTGACAAATGTTCTATTGCTTTATCCCTCGATGCTGTGTGTGCAAAAATGTGTGTGCTTAAAAACGGTGTGAGTGACGATGAGATTCAAAGTGACTAAATTGAGTCATTTAAAGTTGTTTTATTGTTGTATTGAAGGTATGTGTTAGAGTTTTCACACTTTAGCATCGTTTTTGATGGAGATGCACTCTGACAAAGGATGCTTATTCCTCACAGTTTTTCTTGAACTCTGTCAACTGTAGAAACACGTTTGTTAGTCTGCGTGGTGAAGGAGGTGTCTGACACATTTTTTCCTCCAGTACATATTGTTTTTCAGCGCAGAGGGCCCTGATCCTTTGAGCTCTTTGTCTCTTCCCTAACATTTATCCGCTTTTTCTGAATCTCAACAGTCAGTCCCTAAGGTTTCAATTAGAAAAGTGCGGTGCATCTGAGTGTATTCACTTTAAGGGCGGCGAGTGATCTCCCGAGTGTTGTTGAAGGGTACTGCTGGAAGTGTGCTCTGTCTCTAACTCGGGTTAATTGGGTTTCTTTTAGCTTCAGCCAACAAAAGTGAAAAAAGAAGGAAATCTTGTATTCCGAGCTCCAAGTGTCCATTTTGATGTAAATCTTCTCATCCATGCACAGAAAACATCTCAACTGTGGTATTTTTCAGATGACCAAACATGCACATGTATGCTCAAACTTTTTCCTCCAAAGTTCTATCATTTATGTATGTTTTACAAAGTTATATGATTCCAACTGTGCATTGGTATGAATAGAGGATATTACACATTAACCCTTTCACAAACTCTGCAGTTATTGCTTCTTCTTTCTTTTTAATTCTCTAACAAAACATTCAAAGTGTCCCCTTGCCAAATATAACCAAAGTTAAACCTTAAGTAAATAAATAGTATATAATAATAGTAAATAACAAGTATTTTTAGATAACTCAGTCATAGACCACACAATTAGTTTTAGCTGCAGGTTTGATACATTTCTAATTTCTTAATTTCAGCTCATTATTTATAGGTGATACATTTGACTGTTAAAAGACAGCAGAACATTTTGCAAACACTTCTCTCACATGCACAGGACAAGATCAGCAAATCTACTTTTATTCACAGGAGGCCTTAAAATCAACACAAACCTAAAGTTCAAGTGATTTAAAATTTTTTCAATAAAGGAACTTGACAAAAACAATGTTTCAAGTGTGACTAAACTTTTACATTGAAAATCCAAGATGCAGGCAAGTCATATCAATGCACGGTGCTGCAAAGTGTGATATAAAAATAAACTCTAATTAAAGACCATGTGAAGATCTTAAGGTTTATGTGGATTCTCAGAACCCCTGTTGACAAAGCTATACCTTCCTACTCATTTTGTCCCATAAGATCATTCTTATTTCTATTTAACGCTAATTGTATCACTTCCTGTGAATTTTGATGTTGAAAATGCAAACACAGTATGCTCTTACGGCCGATGGATTTATTGCTTTTTCAAAGGCTTCTGCTACAGTGTTTTAATATATAGTCCATCAATCAATCAGCACAGTTTCATTTCATATTAGTTCATTTTTTGTATTTAATCTTTGAGCATGCACATTTTCACACTGTAAGATTACATACATATTTCTGATACACTAATCTTTTCTTCGTCTCTTTGAGTTACCTGGCTGAAGAGGATAGCACTTCCTGGTCTGTGAAAAAGGCTTGGCCAAGGGCAGACTCATGCTGAAGGCAGCTTGTTGGAGCAGACCACATGCTCTGATATCATAGGGGCGGTTAAGGTTTAGTTAGTTTTGCTTTGAATTTAATTTAACTTCGTTTACCCCTTGTGTTTAACTTGGTTTGGCTAATCCACTATATCACTTCCCTTTTCCTCATTGTGTTAGGACTGTTTGTTTAGCTCACACCTTATGTTTTGTTAAGTTGACCTCTGTGTCTTGTGCCTTACTGCTCGGTCCCTTACACAGGGTCTGGACTTTAAAATGTCAATGTTAGTTTACTGCAGTAGAAGGTGCCACTTATCTATAAAGCAAGTGTACCATAAATGACTGAGGCCAGCCGTCACTCAGATCCTGTACTGCAATCAGGGCAACGGCAGCAGAGCTGGTGAGTACATCTCTGGGTTACCAATTGCTGCAAAGTAACTTAACCCTCACAGAGGGGGAAACCGTAAGAAATCTCTACTTCAGAGAGAAGCCTTTTGGATCCACACTTTACAGACTCTATGAGGAACTACTGGTGGGCTGTTTTCTTTAATGTGTTTGTGAATATTTGCTCAATGGTCTGTATACAAGTTGTGATACCTAACCTTTATGGCATTTTTTATCTGTATCATTGCCTCCCCTTTTTGCTCTTCCGTGGCTGTGATTGAGGCTTCTTTTTCTGTCAGGTCTTAGTCTTTTTCTAGGGCACTGAGAGCACAAGTATGCTTCCTCTAACCCTGTGGTTATTCTTTAGTGTTTATTGACTGGTAAATATAGAATTGTGTCCTGATTGCTAGTGCTTTGAAATTAACTACTTAGCGTGTTTTTCAAGTTTAGCACACATTTTCTATGAAACAGATTGCAATTGTAACTTTGTTTGGGTCCAGGTTATCCTCTAGGACCAAACATTTTTCTGTTTTCTTGTGGTTATATATGATGTACTTGTATGGTCTGTTTGGGATGTGATACTGACCCCCATCTTTGGATATATGATTTCTATCTATTGTGATTTTTCACCTGAAAGTTTTATTTTGAAAATGTTAGAATCACTTCCTGTATTTCAACTTGAGAATCACTCCGGCTGTTCTGAGACGGCCTGCTACATACTACTTACTAATGTAGTAGACAGTAGGTATTGCCTACTACATACTGTGTTTGTATTTAGTATGTAGTATGACTGTTCTGTTCGATCTGTGTTGCAGTATGCTGAGTCAGACGTCACTGGTTTTCCGGTTTCGGAAAGCGGGAGTAAACAATGGGGAAGTCGATCAAGAAACTGTTTCTTTAGCATCCACTTATGATTTAAAAAGTTAGGAAGTGGGTTATATGTATTTTGATAACTTCCACAGCACCCAAAAACGGATTTCCTCCCGTCAAGAAAGAAGGAAAAAGAAAAAGCGGAACGAGTGCTGTGCATTATGGGAAACAGTACGCGAGGCAGGCTGGTCCGATGCATACTGTGAAATTTTCCCTAATCAGTAGACATCCGGGAAGTTTTGGCATACTGCAGATTTTGCTCTTGTTCACTTACTACTTACTACTTACTACATACTGAATTCTGGCCAAATCAGTACGTACTGCTAGTATAGTAGGCGGTTTCGGAAACAGCCTTCCTGTGTTTAAACGCGAGAATCCCTTCCTGTATGTAGATGCCAGAATCACTTCCTGTATCCAAACATGATAATAATTTCCTGGATTTAAACCATAGACTGTGTAAATAATGGACGTAGTTTCCATGACGTCACCCATTTGTTTCTGAAGCGCTGTTTTGAAGCCAATCGTCGGCGGGAACCATATTGGTTATGTTGAAGTCAACCTAACAGCTGTCGAGGTAAAGAGGCAGGCTTTGATTCTCCTAGCCAACAGCTACAGTGTTCCCGCCTGTCAAATCAAGTCTGTGCCTCTCATGAAAACTCGTAATCTTAATACTGTATCTTCGAAATTGCAGCGTTCTGAAAAAAATTCATCCCCCGTACAGTGTGAGCAAATCGAGAAATTAGCCATGCAGACTACACTCGTTTTTTGTACCAAGCTGTAAATATGTTTATTTCTGCTGTAAAGATCGACTTTTTTGAATTTGTGTATGTGGTTTCCAGAACTTCTGGAGCCAGCCTCAAGTGGACACTCGATGAACTGCAGTTTTTAACACCTCTGCATTGGCTTCAATTCTTGCGGGCGGAGGTTGCCGCTTGATTTAAACCTGAGAATCACTTCCTGTATTTAAGGGGCACATCCTGCTATAACCTGCAACCTGCAAAGCTATGTGCTGGAACGTGTCCGTTGCTGTGACTGGTCTGTGCTTTTGCCCAGATTAAATAGTTTAAAAGGACATTAAGCCTGCTGACTTTTTCCTGTTTTGCAAAGTAACTCAAACCATGTAGTGATAATAGAAACAACGTTACAGGTTGCTACATTTTCCTCCTTTATGTTTAAAGATGTGAAGCCCTGAGAACAAGGTGAGCTAGGGACAGAAATGTCAACATAAATATTCCTGCAGAAGTCTGGTTCACCTTGTCTGATGTTACTTTTAATGGAACCGGTCATTTTAAAGTGAATGATAGCACATAAGCAGGCTAATGTTTTATCTTGAATGTGAATTGACGTATTCAGTTTAATGCTAATTCTTCTAGCTCGCTCTATGTTGTCCCTAACTTACCACGCTGTTGATGTCGGTGAGAGCAGAAGCTGACTCTGACCTTGGTTCAGGTGTGGTGGGGCAACTTCATCAATAGCACATGCCAGATTTTTGATGATAGCAAGTAATCTAACCAAAATGGCCTCTATTTTCCTCACCTCATACCTCTGTCATCATGTTTTTCATGGAGGAAGTGGTGATGTAGGAGAGGAAAAGATAAAAGATATTTCAAAGTGGACCAGGCTGGAAAAGCATTGTGCCACAGGTGTGACCTTTTGTGCTGCACTTTCAACATGAAAGCAAGCAACACTGCTACTAAATCACATGTGTGCTTAAGAGTAAAAAATAAGCTTTTAGAGTTGAATACCGTGCAGGCGGGGAAAAAAAGTGCTACAGTGCCTCGAAGAAGCTTTCTGACTTTTTACGGCTTAGCTATTTTCAATCCCCCAGGAGCTCATGGATGTTTAGAATCAACAGAATTAAATGATTTTTATTTCTTTGAATTAGCTGAAAGGATATGAAAAGTGTTTGCCTCAATTTGCAGTGAAGTGGAACTACTAGTGACATTAAGGCGGTAGCACTGATGGAGGAAGCACAAATCTTTCACTTAATTAAAAGGAGACGTTATCTAGTGGGATTCTGCTCTCACTACTAATGTCCTCCAAGGAATCCACTTAAAGCTGCTATGTTAGGAACAGCCCTTGAGACTTTTATAACTTTATGTTCAAAGATCTCACTTTATTCTACATATTCATTTATTTATTAATTTTGATGTTTTATTCCGTGAGTCCTACTAATAGTAGGAATAAAAACGATGCCATATCCTCATTTATCCAAAGCATTACTCTGCAAAACATGATAAATACACAGAAGACTGATGCAACAAACAACAGAAATGAAGATTAGTGCAGCTATAAAGAAGTCTCAAGCATAATGCTCCTTTTTACCACCTGCAATAAGGTTTATAATCAGGTGAGGACCTCTTGTGATCTCAGAAGTTATGATAGCAATTAAGATACGACAAATAATCAGTGTAATACATTTAATACGTTTTTACATCTACCCAAGCTATTGGATCACAAGAGGACAGCCATAAGTACAAGCAGTCACACCTAAGCGTTAAATTTAGCAGCTATTTTAGATTAGTCTTAGTCTTAAGATGAAAATGCTGATTAGTTTAGTCATATTTGATTCTTTTCTGCCCTCTGTAGTTCTTGTTTAAGTCGACAAAAACTCAAAAAATTGTAATCATTCCTTTAACCAAAAGCTTTTCCCTCTTTAATTCAGTTAGCAAATCAGAAATTATCATCAAGGTTGTAACAAGTGTTAAAATCTGCAAAGCAACCTTCCCTATCTGGATTCATGGGCTTAGTTGAATAGTTTATCCTAGACTTCCCAGAATGCAATGCTGCTGTGCTGTCCCCACTCCTCTACTAAGGTAACAGAGGTGCAGATTCATGGCAAAATTAACAAAGTCAGCCTGCTACAAGAATACATTGCTTGTATTTTGACCGAGGTTAAACCATAGACTGTATAAATAATAGATGTTGTACCCGTGACGTCACCCATCTGTTTCTGAAGCGCTGTTTTGAGGCCAGGCGGCAGCCATATTGGAAATGTTGAACTCAGCACGACTGCAGTCAAGCGAGTGTGACGTAAACAGGCAGACTTTGAGCCTCCTAGCCAACAGCTACAGTGTTCCTGCCTGTCAATCAAGTTAGCTGTGCCTCTCGTAATGGAAAACGTAATCTTAATATCTTCTGAAATGCTGCGTTAGAAAAAAATTCACCCCCTGTACAGTGTGTGCCGATCAAGAAATTAGCTATCCAGACTAAACTTGTTTTCTGTACCAGGCTGTAAACATGTTTATTTCTGCTGTAAAGATTGTCTTTTTTTAATTTGTGTGTATGTGGTTTCCGGTACTTCCGTAGTCAGCCTCAAGCGGGCGCTCGAGGAACTGCAGTTTTTAACACTTCCGAATTGGCTCTATTTCTCGCGGCAGCAGGTTGCCGCTTGGGTTAAACACACAGTGGAGGAAATTATGGATTTTGGATGTCCAACGGTTTAATTTTGCCTTGTCTCATTGCTGAAAACAAAACATATTCGTGATAGCCTTTATCACCAGTCACCTACATTTAGCTTGTCATTGTGGAGAAAAGGTTGTTGACTAATATTTATTGTCAAAAATGTGTCTCCAGTGACCGTTTATGATCAGATCTCACTTGCTCACTTTGTTTACAGGTGAGCACCTGATTATAATTTACATTTGAAAATGTAGATGACCCAATATGAGTCATCCAGCATTTACAACACTGACTCTTTGGCCATAGAAATAAGGCAGCATAACCTGGTTGCACCCCATTCCCTGGAATCCATAGTGATTATTCAGTAGCTGTTGATGCTTTCAGTCTTCCAGTCGCTGTGTGGTTGTTAGCTTAAGGCCGTCCACTTGTGATCCAATCATCCAGCACAGATGTGAATACCAGGTATAAACAGGGCCTTTGAAACACAACAACTCTAACAACAGATTGCTGCTTAAAAGGCAATTCACACACAATATGGAAGAGAGGAGGAGAGGTAAAAGGTGTGTGTTGTTAGAGGAAGGGAGGTGCAGGTATGTATTGTATGTATGACGACAAAAAAATATGTATCTATTAAAGGGGGATAAAACTGTGATCTGTAAAATTTACCACTGAAAACAGGGTGACATATAATTGTCAAATATTTGGTATAAAGCATAATTAAAGTATTGCATTTGCTAACCACTGCAAGGAGTAAACTATTCATTCCATTCATATTGAAATCTCCAAATATTTGGTGGCTCACGGTGCAGTTTGGAAAATTACAGAGAATTTCGTACATAATTGCTATACATTATCGCTAACATGTTAGCAAGCAGTGGCCTGTTTGCCCATTCAACAGATACTTGGCAATATTTTCATTTTAAGTCCAAATTTGAGGTAATTTTTTTTCCATTTGTTTGACTCAAAAGAGTTAATTTGCGGGTCGTTATGGTAAAACATCCAGTTAAAGCTACTGTGATGAAATTTCAGCTTGTGCTGATTTTGTTGACCCTTGAGGACAAAGTGGTGCCTTTTAGCTCTTTGTTGACCCTGTTTTGTGTGTGTGTGTACATGGCTTTCTCTGATCAAAATGTATCATTTGTTTAACTGTCAAATGGATCACTCACTGTGAATCGTCGCTGTGCAAGATGTAAAAAGCAACAAGGGCTCCTTTGGTTGCGTGCCGTTAATCACATCATCCGGCACCTTCCCCTGCAGCAGCCTTTACAGGCTTTAAAAATGACAGTATAAAATGTGTCAGTCTGCTTGCTGATGGGCTGTTTTGCTTTTGTTGGTCATATAAAAGCTTTCATATTAATTTCAGCCAGTTTATTGCCAAGTAAAAACTCCCCACTGGAGCTTTAAGCGTAGATGAATTACTTGTACTATCTCCCCTTGAGACACCTGCAGCCCCACATGCTTATTAGACTAGTAGAAAATTGATAAACACAGCTGCAGAGTAGTTTGTTTGCTTTGATTTCTGGAGGTGATGACTGCGGAAAGGTGGAAGTTAAAAGACAAGAGCATGGTGAACTAGCTTGTAACAAGCATCCTTGTTTAATCACTTATAGCAGAACATGTCAGGAGGTAAACAAGCACCGTTTTATGAGCGCTGGTGGATTAGGTTTTGTAAAAATGTAATTACATTTTTCTTATTTCTAGCCTCGGTAGCGTCTGTGGAGTTTGCAACTCTTTAACCAGGATCCTGCAGTCACAGAGGAGTAAGTGTACAGGAATCTACAGCTCCCACACACAGCAGAAGTTGAGGAACAATAGATGGCAGAGCCGCGCCAGAGACTTCCCATGGTGCAATAAAACCACATGAGCAGAACTGAACACTGACAATAAAAAATAGAATCGATGGGAGTGCTTCACGTCTTCCCATCCCATTGACAGATTATTTCATGGATCACGGCAAACAAAACTGTGGCTCGTTCAACAGAGGGAGAGTCTCAGCTCCCATTCCCCAATATGTTCTTTTGATCACTTTAAGGCTGAGGCTGTTTAAGCTTTTGTCAGGAGTAGAATTAGACAGACAGCAAGGCCATGGGAATGTTCCGGGCTGACATACTGCGGATGCCAAAAAAGAGACAGGCGGACGAGGAGATTCACATAATCTTTGTCATTATCAGACGTAAATGAACAGAAAGTGCAACCATCTCAAACGAACAAAGTGATTTCACAGACCACTGATGCCCTTTTCTGGAGATGGCAAATTAATGGCTGCGCTATATATTTTTTCCTGTGCTGTTCAGAGTCCTCCTGAGTGCAATAACACTGAGCGTATAGGGCTTGCCATCAAAGAGGTGAAATCGTTTTCTGGCCTGCACACAGGGGGAAGTGAACGGGGGGAATTGATAATGGGATTCGCTTAATTGTAAATTAACAGAATCTTGTTAATAGGATTCTGTTAATTCAAGATTTATTTCCATATTGATTAATTTACTCTTTTTGCAGTGTGTGTAAAATGATGTTAGAGGATAATTACCAGCAACCTTAAATTACTTAGCATTGGATCGGGAGCACGTCATTAATCAAGCTGACGATCATGAATAAGGAAACCCACATTTACTTACAAGTAGTAGTCTGCAAAATCTGCTTATTCAAATTTGTATTGATGCACAGGGGCGAATGTAACGCAAAGATGCAGCTTCTGTTAAGCATATTTCTGACAGACACATTTGAGATATAAATGTCTCAGTTACAAAATGACAACCGATCTAGAAACGGCTCTTTAAATAACATTTATTGGATTTGTTTGTTGGATCAATACAAAACAGCAAATTCAGAAAACGCTCCTTCGGGATGGTATCGAACAAGCAATTTAGATCCATAAAAAATCCTGCAGGGTGTGTACTATTTATTATCCTCCAGAAGCTGACTATGTGTCAGTACAGTCACTGTGCAACAGCACATTTAAATACTGTTGGTCCCAACCTGCCCGCCAGACTCTGTTCTTGTTCAGTGCTGCCAGAGTGCCACAGTGAATCATGCTTTGTTTTTATTTTGTCCGTTCTGACAGAGTCTGGAGGTGTTACCGTGGAGGTGGGGGGCAACAGGTAACAGGCAGAGAGAGGGGGAGACAAGTTTAGGGACTATTTGTGCATTAGCTCTGCCTCAGAAGTTATTGGTAAGCAATATATTATATTAGATTAACCCAGCCAGCTGTGACCAGCAGGGGCAGGCTGTACTTGTATTGAACAATAATAGCCTATAATCTTTTTCTGTTTTAAATGTGCACACACTTCAGGTGTTATCAGAGCATTAAATGGCTGGTTATCCGTTATTATGAATACCATTAGAAAGCTTCAAACTGGGCCAAATGCACCCACCTGTAGGCCGGATGGTGAATAATAACCTGTTATTATCAACAAGTCCACAGAGAGCCTCGCAGCAACAGGCAGGAACAATACCAGACAGCAACATGGTAATAATAAAAACGTGATTAGATTCAGAAACAGTTTAGTTTGTTAAGTTAAAGCACCAACACCAGCTAGCCCCTTGATTAGCTGTAATTTAATCTCAATAGAAAGACTGGAATTAGCATGTTGCTAGTAGCTTTGCAAAAATCATATCAAATATAACATCACATCTACTTAAATAATGATTCAAAATGTTGGCGAGATAATCTCATTAGTTTCCTTTTTTTTTTTTTAGTTATATTTTTTTGGGCTTTTACACCTTTATTTTATAGAGGAGAGGATAGTGGATAGTGTAGCAAACTGGGAGAGAGTGGGGAAGGGCATGCGGGAAAGGGGCCATGGGCTGGATTCGAGACCGGGCCACCCGCTATATGGGCGCACAACTTAACCATTAGGCTAAGTCCACGCCCATTAGCTTTCTTTTTGAGTGTGACATGCAAAGATTTGTATGACTTGACTGCTAAAGCAATATTGAGATGACCCTGTTAGCCAAGCGCCAATACTGGCAGTGTGGATATACTGTAGCTAGCCTGGCTGTGTCTAAATTTAGCTTTTTCATTTAGCTTGACCAACCTTTCTTGCTGGGGTTGGCCGCTATTTTTGAAAAAACATTTGCTGTGTGTGACCAAGAAAAAAACCCAATGTTGATTAAGTGAGACAGTGTTCTTGGGAAGTGTGTTGGATTAGCAAACAGCCCCATGCTAGTTACTGTCTACTGATTCAGATCTTTAAGCTACTGGTTCCCTGGCTCCAGCATTTAGTTTTCAACATGGTGGTATCTGTTACAAACAGACAGAAATATTTAATAGAGACATCAAGAAAGCAAGTCAGCAAATAAGCTTCTTTTTTCTTTTTAGATTTTTGCTAGCTGAGCTCAATTTGCTACAATTAGCCACAGGTGCAGGATTTAAACAAAGTTCTCCAAAGACATGCATCATATTTAATTTAATTTAACATAAATAAATAGTTTGCTGCTCAATAGTATAATTTAATCAATACATTGTAATTCAAAATACACTTTTTGTAGTGAAAAAGAGATATCTAGAGTTAAGGATGTAATCCCTAATTTTATATCTATGTCCCAAATCAAGACAAAAAACAAAAAAATCCAATAAATCTGATATTTTCAGCTAATGACTGCAGACACTTTCATATGTGAACCTTAATCTGATCTGGTCTCTGTCTATGGCTCCTCAGGCTGAACACTGGTATCATAATTTATGCTTCTTTTAGCTCCAACAGCAGCAGTTATTCCTCTCTGACATCCTTGATTCCAGCATGATTTTCTCTCTCTGTGAATCCATCCATGTAACTGTCCTGAGCCGCTCCAGACTCCACTGTCACATCCAAGTGTCCATCTGCACAGGAGGGATCAGCACCGCTCCATAAAGCAATGGTTACAATCTTCTTTGTATTCCCACCCACTTTATTGTGTTTTTGCAAATTTGCATTCTGTGTCCACTGCAGATTTACACACAGATTACACCATGGTGGTATTAATCAAAGCTTTGCTTTTGCATTATCAGTTCCGGAGTTTGATATGATTTCACCATCTAGAGCACAACTGGAGCACTAATTAACCTCAGGAATTATGTATATTTTGATCATTTGTAAAGGTAAGATGTTGTGGTAAAATGTGATACAAATTTTAGTGTGAGGTATTAGTAATCAGGGTTTGTGAATACAATTGCAGTTGACCACACTTGCACAAAGTTTTTCTTGTCTGAGATCATGCTCAGGATGGGACACTTAAATGTTGTTCTGATGCCATATGTTTTCCAGGTTATGATGTAATTTTGAGGTTATGTGACATTTTAATTTTCTCTTCCCAATTGATCAGCAAAAGACAAGATAATAACCAATGAAAAGAAGAGGGCCATCTCGCATTATAACCCTTCAGCTATATATAAAATTGATTATTTTAGTGCGGTTATCATGTAAGTGTTTCCAGCTGGTGAAGGATGGAGCCAACTTCACGGCTAGTAATCACTTGTTCCCTTTTATGAATTACTCTTTCACACAGGCCAGGGTCAGGGGAGGAGTGATGGTGATGTTTATCAGGCAGGTAAACATGGAAAGCCTGGTGATGATAACATGATCATCATAATAAAAAAAGTAAACAACAGTAGTTGTTTTAATAAAAATGTCAGAATACTAAGTAAGATTTAGTCAGTGACTGTGGCCTTGGTTGTTTGATGGAACATAACTGATTGATGTGATACATAAAAGCAATAAAAACAGATTTTGGAAAGTATGATTATTTAAAGAATTTAATTAAGATTTTCCTTGACTTTTGAAGAATTTAATAAGCCTCAGGTTTTTTAAATTCTGAATATATTTTGAAATACTGAAAAATCACTCTTTTAATATGGGAAAGACTCAGCTGTCACTGTGCCCCCCTCAAGCGGATCCTCGATGAACTGCAGTTTTTTAGCACTTCCGCATTGGACTCATCCTTTTAGACTGGAGTTTGCCGCTTGGCTGAGACATGAGATGATTGATACAACCAGTATGTCTGTACAGGA
The DNA here is from genome assembly GCF_009762535.1 of Notolabrus celidotus. Classification (NCBI taxonomy): domain Eukaryota; kingdom Metazoa; phylum Chordata; class Actinopteri; order Labriformes; family Labridae; genus Notolabrus; species Notolabrus celidotus. The sequence goes on from NC_048291.1 coordinate 21,681,402, forward strand.
TGTTGGTGTATAGGGAGCCACTGCTTGTACTATAAAAGTGTTTTCATACATGAAAACTAAAAATAGATGGCCTGCTGCCTGCTGCTACAACGGCAATCACTACTACTATCCATCTCATCACTATCATCTCTCTCTTTCTCTTAATCTTCTCTATCCCTCTTTCCAACCCCATCTCAGTCGAGGCAGATGGCTGTCAAACATGAATCTGGTTCTGCTCGAGGTTTCTGACTGTTAAAGGATTTTTTTCCTTGCCATTGCTACTAGCGAAATGCTGCAAAGTGCTCTGCTCATGGTGGATTAAGATGAGATAAGACTGGATCTTATCCTGTCTTGACGTAGGGTCTTTGTTTATAATGTAACATATAGTACGGTCTAGACCTGCCCTGTTTGTAAAGCGTCTTGAGATAACGTTTGTTGTGATTTGGTGCTACATAAACGAAGATTGATAGATTTATATTGGGGGAATGGCAAGCAAAGATTCCTCCCAGCTTGTCAAATTGGTTGTCATAATCCTCATCATGGCAGCCCTCCTCTCTCCCTCTTTGTGTGTGTGTTATGCCATTTCCCTGTCTGTTATTCCTCCTCCTATGTCTCTTCCCCTTGTTTGTTTCTTGTGGGTGAATGTGGGTGGGGTTTCCAATCAACAGGCAGCACCAGGTGAAGCCATTCACTAATCAACCCTCTACTATAAAGCCTCTGGATTTCCTCCTACTCATCGCCAGATCGTACTTTAGTTTTCAGTGGTATTCTGAGTCTGTGGCTCCTCAAGCATTTCATACTCATCCTTGTGTGTTTCCATCTTGCTTCAGAGATCGCCGTGCATGCTTCCTGCTCTTGTGCTGATCGCTTCCCTGTCTACTGCTGAACCTGCCTGCCTTTGCCTGAGCTCCAGTTACCCTCTGTGTGAGTACGCCGGAGAGAGGGACTGCTCTGCTCTGTACTCACAGGGTCCAGTCCTGGTGACAATCCGTAACATTGGTGTTTATATTGTACAGAAAAATCAAAGGACTAGCGTACAAGGTGAGCTTCAGAGTCAGATGTGCAATACTATTTGTTTAGCGGTCACTAATAATGCAGTCATGACTTGTTTTGTGTTTGGAGGCTAAGCTAACAAATGTTGCCATGGTGGCAAGTATATGTAGGTCTAAGTGAATTCAAATTAAGTTTAATCAAATTATAAAGTGACTTAGCTGTTTCATCATGTTGGAAATATTATGCAGAGGTCAACCAAACATGTAGGTAATGAGCATTGAGTAAAACACTGGATGTAGGTGTTGCTGCAAGTAGCCGTTCCCAGTCTTTCTGCCATGCTAAGCTAACCAGCTGTTGGCTGCAAGCTTTTATTTACACAGATGTAACATAGATGACTAAATTTATCTTTTTCTTAACACCACACTTTGAATGCACATTACTCACACACCCACACATTTCAGCACAGACTGCTAGAGATACATAAAGGAGGAGTCATGGTCAATGTCAGCGAGGGATTAGCTGGGCCTGTTCAAGTGGTGAACGAAAACAAAGAAAGAGGCTCTTATAAACCCAAGAGTTCTTCAAAAATATGTCTGCATTTTCTATTATTCTTGAACCTTCAGTCCCACTTCACATGTGCAAACAGGTTCAATGCAACACAGTTGTAAAATAAGAGCTGAAAAGCTGCTGCTGCTGCTATTGTGATACAACCAGATAGTTCATCCATCTGTGGAAAACAACACGTTTCAGATGGTGTGTGTAGCAGTGACATACTGTATGTTTGATCACACCTATAGCTGCAGATTCTCCCGTATGCCAGCTCATTGTTTGCATGCTGTCTATTTAAAGACAAACAGAGCTGCTTCACGTGTAGAACGACAGTTTGATTTCTGACAACACGCCTTTTTATCTGCTTATATGAGAGCATGAGCCCAGCCTCAGTCTTTAACTGCAGTGTGACAGAGCTGAGGAGGGTCTGACACACAGATAACAGGACTGGAAGCTTTGAAAGACAAATGTGCGACACTTTGACCAGTTGAAATGTTAGGATTGTTCTTGCATCAGATCTTCTGGCAGAGACTTCTAAAAGTGCTGCTGACAACTTTAGGCTATCAGCTTTCTTTGGTTTAATATCTTTGATATTTGACTGCTGTGGCTCACGTCTGTCAGTGTTACCCTGTCAAACTGTCAGATTATTGAGCTTCTCACATGCACCTGAAAAATATTAAACATGTGTCTCTGCTCATATATTTATGTAAACCCAATAAGCTTATAAAACCTGCTGTTTTTCACTAACAAACAGCTACATTTATGTTTGACTTTTACTTCATCTACAGTTAGCTTAGGCGCTAATTAGGTTTTAATAAATGTAAGAAAACAAACATATAATTTAATGAACAAAGCAGTTTTTTTCATGATAAAATAATCTCCTTTTCAGACGTTTCAACCTTGTCTTGGCAAAACGCTGATTAATTCTCTGAACCTTGTATAAGATTTGGCCTCAGGATCCAAAAATGACTCTAATCCCCTTCCTTTTAGTCTCTTTGAAAAGCAAAACAAAGGAACTGATTTGCAGCCTTTGAGAAGCAATCCTCCTAATCAACAACAAAAAAAAAATCCAGCAAATATCCTGCCCTTTTTATAGCATCCACACACGTCTTTCATCAGTAGAAAACAATAAAGAGCTGCAGTTGTTTGATCAAAATGCCTGGTTGGAACATATGCACACCCACGGTTATTTCAGCCAAGGTTAGCATCACAGTGACAAAGAGGAGAGGGCTTTCTGGCTGCAGCTTCCCTTCAAATGTTCAGAACTCTCTGCACCCCACATTTGTTTCAGTGTAGTCAAAGAATCCTAATTTCCACACTCCACTGAAAATGATCGGATTAGTTATGCACACATTATCTTTGCTCAGCTGAAATTCGGTGTCATTATTCACATTGAAGAGACAAACCAGGAAATAAAGTCTACATGCGGTCGCCATCGAAGGCGCCCTTATCACCCTGTTCAAACCAGCTCAAGCTGCAGAGCGGAGACCTCTGCTGAGCGCCTCCCCTAAATGAAACAGAAAAGGTTTTAGCTCTCTGAACAATTAGAAGGAGACACTGAGCCGAGTTGGGCTCAATTGCCTGAAGTTATTAGCACAGGGTAATTAAGTCTGCATTATTCTCCCCCAACATCAGAATGATGTTGTGCAGCTCTCTGTCATTGAAGGCTGGGTGTTCGCTAGTCTGACTGGTGGAGATACTCATGAGCCGACCCTGTGAGGGCACGGAGAGTGGGCTGAGAGACAGGAGGGGGTGACACAGAGACAGAGAGACTGTCCTCGGCAAAGTAAAGACCTGTCAATGACTTCAAAGGTCTGTCAGCGTCCCAGTAGGGTTTTGATTGCAAGGGTTTGTGATCTGAGCAACTGTAACTCAGCTCGAAGGTGAATAAAAGGGGAACAAAGAAGAATGTGCTCGTGGTAATGTTACTCCCTCTTTATGAAATGTATTTCTTAGACCGAACATTATAATTGATGAGGCTGATTTAAAGAAAAAAAACAGCTTAGATACTCACAGCTCACAGATTATGTATTCTGCCTATAGTCTATAATATCAAATGTGTATTATGCAACTTAAAATAAGGACAGTGTTTTAAAAAACAGGACATCCCTTTTTAAGTCTCATATTCAGGGAATTCAGGGACATGGGTAGCAGTTTTAATGTCAGGTGAAACACAAATAGCTCAGTGCTCATGTGTTAAAGCACCAGGACAATTTGTAGCCTCACAGCAGTAATACTAAGAGGTAATAATGTTAATGGTTCAGACAATTTTAGAGGTTCTCTTAAATGCATTTGGAAAACTATCATCTGCTTTAGGTGTTTTTATAACAAGTAATTTTCTTATGTAGGTTGAGAATGAAGACAAAGAAAACCAGAGCAGGGAGATCATTCTGAAATATTAAAAAAATTAAAGCTCCTATAAGTTTTTTTTTTTTTTTTTTTTTTTTTTTTTTTTTTGTAACTGGCTGTGAAACATACCAACATTAATACTGATGCCTCTGTATGACCTACAAAATTATAAAAGACCATAATGTGTTTGAGGAATTATTACTATATCGGACTTTTTTGATGCCTAAGTCAGCTGCTAGTGGGTAGGTGTCAGATGAAGTGACTTGTTTTTGTCTCAGATTCATGGTTAATGATATGTTTCACATTACGATGAGATTTTTCATCAGAAAATACAACTAACCAATATATAAAGCAAAATTAGAAAAGAGATGAGACATACTGCTTTATCAACCGGGGGCACCAAAATCAACACAATTTGAAAGTACCTTACAAGAGCTTTAAAGGCAAACTACTTTTTAAAGGACCACCATTGGTAATTTAAACCATAGAACATATAATATTAGCTCTAAGTTTTGGGTGTGAGACAAGCTAGTACATTTTGTACCCATTCTTATCTCTGAGTTCAGCTTATATTATTTAAATGTCATCTCTGACTCGGCACTAGATCGAGTGGTCTTCCATATCAGAAGGCTGAGGGTTCGATCCCTGCTCCTGTCATCCCTACGTCTAATAGTCTTTTAACAAGACGCTCAACCCTTAAATAGCTTTTAAAGCACAACTTTGGTCTGCAAACAGAATTTGAAAGGAAATGGTGGGCAGCCATGCACTTTGCAAAGTAGCCTCTGCAATCAGTGTATGATTGTGTTCGAAAAGGTGAACATGTGGCATGTAGTGTACAGCACACTGAGTGGTTCACAGAATTGAAAAGTGTTTTTTAAGTGGAGTCCATTTCTGTTTGGGTCTAGATGCACTCTAGATGATAAAGCAGAATAGGGCTTGTGATGGTTCTTCCTCACTGGTGTCATTAAAACAGGAAAAGAAGGGATGTTTCCTCCTCAGAATTTAGGAAAAATGGAGTCCGATGGTGATTATCCTTTCACCTTTTGTCCTAGCTTGTAGCGCTTGTTGAAGAGAGAATCCAGAATGCCTGGTGCTTCCCAAAAATCTAGCTTAGATAACAGTTCTTTTATTTGTTTCCAAGCGTTAAAATATGTATACTTGATTATATTTCTGCATGAATTATGATTGAGGGTGGAGTTATGGAGGACTTAGAAAAAAACAACAAAATGAAAACCTGATCTCTGACTCCATACATTGAAAATCTATAATTCAGTGCTTCACTCTTGCAATAGAAAACCTTTTTTTTTTTATGACTACAATGGTATAAAATGCATATGTCTTACAAAACAAACAAGCAGAGCACAGGTACATATGTACTGTAAAATGCACTGCAGCCGCTGTGGGACTGTACAGGCTCTCCTTGTTCTGTCAGAGCGGCAGTGAGCCGAATGAGAAGCAGCTAAAATAAACAGTCTTCTCTTCTCACAACTCTGGTAAAAGCTCATAGCCTTTTATTAATTCAACGGCCCTTACTGCATTTTTAGATGACTCTGGGTTCGCCTGTCAGTACGTCTCAGCGAATAAATAAATGAAAAGCACTTGCAACTGGAGCTCCAGACGCTCCTGACTCTAACAATGTATCCTGACATTCCTTTTTCATCTCGTTAACAGTGACTTTAGCTCTCATTCTCAAAAACAGCTTCGCAGTCATTGGCCATATTTGCCTCCACATTAATGCTGCAGCTACGTGTCAGATATGTTCCTGAATTTTTATTGTTCAAAACAGCATGCAGGATGAAAAAAGAAAAGCAATCTAAAACTGAGTGGGGCACACACTTCATCTTAAGGTCTAATGCGTCCTGATTTACTTCTAATGGATTGGAGTCTGAGTCAGTGTAGGAGCCGCAGTCATACCTTTCACATTAATGCAGGTGAAACAAAATGAAACTGTCTGCCATATCCATCACTTTGAGTCCATCAACATCGGCACAAGCTTTCAACCCACCTGATGCTCGGTAAGTGACACTCAGTTCCTGTTTTTTTTTCTTCTTTTTTTTTTTTTTTTTCCAAAAGCCACAGAAGACATTCCAGCAGCAGACACAACACGGTAACCTTGTCATTTGAATTCAGTCTCAACACAGGGTGAATGTTTGTGACGTTAAAAGGAGCTGGAGAGTGTCTGCATGCATTGTGGTTTACCTTGTTTTATTTGTGTACACACTGTATACACTGACTACGTACAAACTTGTGCTTGATACATATCATCTCAATGGAATATAGCTAATTCTGGAGAAGTTATTATCTGACCATTGGGAAGCCATGGCATCGCCAAATAAATGTATAAGCCTTCAACTGAACTTAAGGAGTTATGTAAGACTGCAGACTAAAAACGCCTTGGACATCCTCCAGGGCCAAAAGCTACTCAATCCCCATTAGGCTCAATATATAAAGCCCAACTTTACTGCAAAACAAACATGTTTACAGCCTGGTACCAACAATGATATTGGTCTCTTTGATCCTTCTAGAGCCGACGTTAGGATGACGTCATGGTATTAGCTGGAGGCAACACTAGAGGCAAACACAATTTGTTACCATAGAGAGGTGGGCAACATGGGAGTCTTAAAATGCTGTCTTCTTGTGTCGTTGGGTGCCAGCATTGAAGGCGTAAAAGTAATGTCTCAAAACTGAATCTCTGCATACCAGCTGTCACAGCCCATCAACAAAAATGAAAGTCACTTTGGTTAAACGCAATAAGACGGAGGGACTGGACAGGGATGATAGTCAAAAATTATTGTGTGTGCAGAGCAGGCCTTATATCATTGTATTATAACAGTTATGACACAAAACTCATTCATTAAATTGGTATTTCAAGTCCAGTACATGTCCGTTCACGTCATAGCCATCTATGGACTTACATGCTCTGATATTGGGCCTCATTCACTAACAGTGCGTAGGCACAAATACGTGCTTAAACCATGCGTACAAACGTTTGAAGCACAAGTCTGGGATTCATCAATATATTCTTACTTGAATTTATTCTTACACTGCAAACAAAAATAGAACTTCCTCAGACCATGTATATGCACAAATGATGACAAACAACTTTCTCAGAAAATGTAAACACATACTCTTTTAACTAAATGCACGACATATTTTAACTACCTTCAGTAAAAGAATAAAGCCTTTAATATAATTCAATTGTAAAAACTGTGAATTGACTAAATGTATTAAATAACCACAAAATTGATGCTTTTTCACCCTTATACTTAAAATATTGAATCTTAAATTAAATACTTAGTTTACAATTAAAATATGACAATGTACACATTGAAATGTCACATTTTTTATGTTAATTAAACTGTCAACCACCAACAGTGCCATGAATTAGCGCATCGGTTGCCAAAACCAGTTGATTAGTTGGAGTCTATTTAAGGGCATGCAGTGAAAAAAACTGATTACAGTTGATGTCCAAGAAAGTAAACGATGGCAGATCTAGCCTTGCTTGAAGACATTCATTGTACAAACAGCACTGTGGGGATGCAGTTGGAGGCAGGAGCTCTAAGACGGGGTTCCCAAAGTTTTTATCCCGTGACCCCCAAAATACAGGTGCCAAAGACTCGTGACCCCCACTGTCCCTCAAAGTGTTTTAATGTGGCTTCAATTAGCTGGTCTGCAGTAAATTAACCTATGAGAAAGTCATATACTGTAGGTATCTTTTTGCCAGATGACTGTCATATAGTCATCTGGCAAGAAGAATGGCAGAAAACTCATCACATTTTCTATTCTCAAGGTTAGCTACTATTTTTGACGATATTTTTTACTACAATAGGTCAATGTACTATTTTTGGATAACTAAAAATAAAAATTTTTTTGAAGACATCTCACAACCCCCCATTTGTGTCTCGCAACCCCCCAGGGGGTCCTGACCGCAACTTTAGGACCTCCTGCTATATTTTATGTTATTTTATTTATCTAAAGTCTCTATCCTGTTTATGCTAAAATGTTGTTGTTTATAGGTGACTGGGGATATGGTCTGAAAACCTTGCCTTTGACTCCATTTGCGAATCCTGAAACCCTCCAAGAGGTTTGTTTATAACAACATCCATGCCCACACGCGTGCCGTAGTAGCGCGCACATTTGGGCTGCTGACCGCTCGATGTATGTGTTTGGACACAGCTGCTGGCAAGTTACTCTACGCCCCTGAGAAAGTGTGAAAGATAATTCTGGCGTGCTGTGTTCTTTAAATTAAATGAATAACCATTAGGCTACAGATGAATATCATCACTTTATCCCTCATTTCTGCGACATATTCCTGATATGGAGGTGTCTCCAATAATCGCAGCCATTCTTTCATCCTGAGCTGTCAGATCAGGTGGTCCTTGTCCTCCAGTTTCCTTCCTTTTTTTCTGTTCTGCTAGTTTTTTTCTTTGCTGCCACTTTAATATCAAACAATTTTTTTCTTAACTTGAGCCACGGTGCGAACCTCAGGAGACGCATAATTAACAGCCTCAGTAATTGAAACCAAGGCTTCATTTTATTTGCCATGGTGACTCCTGCTGATATGCTTCGGAAAAGGGTGGGGTTTGTTGCCTCAACCTCTGCAACAATCACCTCTACCCCTCTTGTACTGATGCACCGAATAGATGTCATTATATAGATGAATGGGACGTGGTAGTATGCTGATGGCAGGTTGCGGGCCTGTGCCTGTCAATTTAGAATGATTCTGATCCACTAATATACGCAACGTGGTGAGAACAAAATTGGCTGGTATGCATGTGTCATGAATCCAACAGTGATTTTGCGTATGCACTTCTTTTATGCGCAGAGTAAGAACACTTCTACGCATTTATTAGTGAATGAGGCCCATTGTCTCTTCTATTCACACTTGTTTTTTTTTCCATCAGGTAAGTGTCAAACTGTCTGGGACTGCAAAAGTTAGTATGGTAGGACATTTACAGAGTCTCTTCCCGTTCGTAAGTGTTAAATTATTCAAGTAATGCTAAGTCCCGGAGAGTAAGTGACCTCATGTATTCAAAGAATCCGGTCTTATCTACTCCCATTGTCGAAAAAAGCCAAAAACCACTTACCAGCCATTGCTTTCTCTTCCCTGTTTTGGTTTTGCAGGGAAGAAGGAAAAAAGTAATAAACGCTAACACGAGTCATTGAACTTTTCATAGCACTAAGTGTTTGCTGTAAAACAACACATGTAGCTGTTACGCAGTGGTCAGTAGCAACCTGCTGTTGCGTCAATGAGTCAAGTGAGTGCTTTGGTTGTCTGTGTGAAAAACAATAATGAATAAGCCTCCAAAATTTCATCAATGCTAATGCCTCAAAAAGGCAGTCAACACAACCAATGGCTGTCCATTAATTAAACTGTCAGTATATTCTCTTGATGCAACAACCAATCAGAACAGCATAATGCAGCAGTAGGCTACTGTGCTAAGAAGCTAAAAGTTGGCCTTTGAAAACAACACAAATACTGTCCAGTTCCTGTAAATTAAAGCAATAGAGGATTCAGATGATTCCACATTTGTTTGAATTTATTTCAGTTGGGGTTTTTTTTAGCAAAGGGAAAGAGTACAAGATGCATCGTTTGGGATTTGATTTGTGAAAATAGTCTCAACAGAGGCTAAGACACATCATGAAACAATGTTAGAGTGCATCACATATAAAATAGTGAATACCTTTTAGCTTATTTCAAACACTTCTTCTGTGGTGCCCAAAAGGTTGGAGCATATATACGTGTATAAAGAAAAATGATAATAAATGAGATTATGTGAATGAGAAAAAATTTACTTTAAATAAACAGTAAAGCCCCAGTAGCCCAATTAGTGTAACTCTCAAACACTGTAACACATTGGAAAACTTAACTTTCAGAACCCTTTGATGAGATGTTTTCTTTTGAGAGGTATGTCAGTGTTTGGATCTGTCTTGTAGAATATGTTCCAGTTTGTTTCAGAGACACTTTGAAAGCAATGTCAGATTGCATCATCTTAAGTTTGCTCCTCCAAATATGGTGCTTTCAAAGCCCCCTATGTGATGCAGTTGAACATCTCTGACGCATGCAACCCTTCAAGGTGATTCTAAAATAAGAAGAAATTTGCTAAATCAATTTAGATATTATGTGTTTGTGTGATTACTGCAATTCTCAAACACTGAAGTCCAATCAGGGGAAGTGTTTTTTTTTTTAGGTTTTGCAAAATGGAGACCCTTTCGCATCTGGTAGATAGACCAAAGCACACACAGAGACAGACTATAGATCATTAGGTTTAAGTTAATACCCATCTGTAGCACAGGGAAGCATTTTGTCATTCACTTCAGCCTCTGCCTGTCTTTCTGGCTCCAACTGATTTGGCGAAGTTATTCAAAAATAAAAACAGAGACGGACTTGGTGTCCCAGATGGATTTTTGTGAGTCTGGGCCGAGGAGCTAAACTCTGTCCTCTTATGTCTTTGCTCTGGAGCCACAGCACAGCATCTGATCTTTCACTTCAGCTCCTTCAACTTCTTGTTTTACAATATTAAATTATCTTGTGACTATTACTGCTCACCAGCTTTCATTCAAAGGTTTGCTGTGTTTTACAACTGATTTAATGTGGTTGTTGTTCAGGGTTTTTTTTTTTTTCTAAGCTCGCAATCTGTCACTTTGCAATAACAATTGATAAGAAAATGGTGACAGAAAGTGATAACCGGATCAAATCCTAATCTGTGCAAATTCTTTTGGCAGAGTCAAAAAAGGGGGTTGTAGCTCTCTAGCAGTTTTTTTTATATGGTTGAAAATTCCTGTCAGTGTTCAAAGCTAACAATGTGAGCTCTCTTAACAGCACAGTCGTCGTCTCATTTCACAGTCAAAGTACTTAAAAGAACGAGGCCAAAAGCCCTCCTGAAGTGACACAGTGAGAAAACTCAGTGCTCTGTGTGCATGCCCTCGGAGATGTTTTTCTGATTCTGTTCAATTTTTCAAACTGGAGTTAAAAAGAGAATATGACCTGTGTCATGTCACAATCAGTTTCCTCAGCAGCTGCCATTGTGCATCTGAATCCCAGGAAAGCAGTCTCACCCCACTCTCTAGGACAAACAACAATACCAACATGTATTTATGAGCAGAATTCCCCACACCAGGGCTCTCTGAAGACTTCTTTTCTTCTTGCTATGGGCTATGCAGGGGATTTGAGTGGATTCTTGTCCTTCATTGTAAATACACACACACAGGTTGTAGAGCTCCAGGTGCTGGAGCTTTGGCAGCTTGCAGCTGAAAAGTTCCTGAGCAGTTGGACACTCCTCTTTATATACAGAACATTTGCTCCTGAATGTGTCACCAATGCGTTGCATAATGGCTGGTAGCCAAGAACATATAGTACACAGTATAGGTCTATTTTTGTCAGGAGAAGTGCAGGAGTTCACGGGCTATCTTTTATTTAAGTGAGATGAATGGTTAAAGATCAGATGTTGTAAGTTCATCCACGTATATGTCAGATTACGACAAGTATTGTTAAGATTATCATAATTCTCAGGTGGGAATTGACTAAGAATGCATTGCAGCTGCTAATAGCACCAAGAAATGTGCTTAATTTGCACCAGCTATCTGCTCTGTGTCAAGGTTTAGTTCTGCAGTTCTGCATTTTTCTCAAGTTTCGCACCTAATTGTGGCTGATATGAGCTATAACCATCTCTTCTCTGTGCTGCACAGAGCTGCTCTGTGTGCTCTCATCGTGACGGCACCAAATTCTGTCCACTTGCACAATGAGCTGAATAGAGTCTTTACCATTTTATTGTGGAGTCGATTCATGGAGTATGGAATGCAAATTTCACAGTTTATATCCAGCTTACTTCCAGGAGCGAGCTAGTATAAAGCAGCTCATTCAGATTAAAATAACCAACAACAAAACAATCCTTCATCCATAATGGTACAGGCTATACGTGCCTCAGAAAGCCAGACTAATTCAACCTCAAATCCAAATAATGGAAATGTAATGTCAAAGTAATATTAACAGACTTAATGTACAGATATGTTATTTGTAGGTCAATCAGAATTGGAAATGTTCTTTTGATAACTGAGGGCCTGATCAACTAATGGACAGGACAGTTTTTGCGCCTGCTAAATGTGTAAATAAGACAAAAAGTAATTTTGTAATACACAAAGCATGCACAAAGGGTCCAATGGTCAAAAAACTATGCTGCAGAGCAAATAGCATTTCTGGAAATTGTGTTAAATGAGCCATTACGCATTTTTTTATTTGGAGCAAAACAGGCAAATGCGCCCTATTCCAAATAACGCCTAATTCACAAAAACTGAAGCTAACAGACCCACACAGTGAGAGTGAAGTATTAAATGTTAAATGAAATATTAAATGTAAAATAACAATTTCATTTCATTTTGCTCTTGATGTTTTAAATGCTGTATTATTTGTTTCATTATATTTATACATAACGTGTTTTTCAGTGAACAGCATTAACACTCCAGTTAAGAACATAATCAGTGCTGTTATCAGAGAATCAGGGTCTTATCAGCTCTCTATAAATCAGCCACTCTCGGCTACACAACAGACGCATTGATCAGTCCTTGGAAAGTGTCCAGTCCAACATGTTTAATCTAAGGATGACTTGTCTTAATCCCCCAGCATCGTATTTCCACAGCCTACAGCCTACGCTGCAGTATGTGCACATCTGTGAAGCCCCAAGAGACTTTCACAAATGACTCTTCCACAGATCCTCCAGCTCCTGCCCTGTGCACCCTCTCCTTTTTGGTGGTTCACCTCCTCGGGGAAAGGTGTCCTGCATGCCTGTTCATTTAATTTGGGGCTGCCAGGACACTGCAGGGTTCGTGGAGAGACGATTGTGTGACCTTCCTTGATGAGTACATACTGTGTACATCACTCCTAGCTGCGCTGTCAAGCCTCGATACTCTGTCATCTTCTCATCATCCCCTCTCCTCTGGCAGCTCCTTCCCCGGCACAGTCGGCTCACTTTAAGTACCTGTGCTGATATTTTAGACAGCTACACATTGTTTGGACTTAGCATGGTCAAAGTAATGTGAATTTGAGCTGCTACACTTTGAACTGCCTGTCTTAAACTGCTCAGTTGACCCTCTCGGCTGTGGCTTCTCCCCTGCTCTGATGAAAGTGGAGCCATGCCACGCTGGTTGGAGTATCTCGCCCTCAGCACCTGGCTGTCACACCAGTGATGACTCTCTCTCCTCCCAGCGCTTTGAGCTTAAGATGTCTTACAGTTTTTCTCTTTTGAGGCACTGTGGGCATAATAGTCGCTCAGTGGAAGTAGCTGGAGAGGCAGAGGGAGACAATACAAACCGACTGAGTCGTGAACTTGGCACAATGAGGTCTGGCAGAGCTAAGAACAGGAGATGTTACGGTCCATTGCGTGCTTCCATCCTGTCTATGCACCTTGTTGCTTCCTCCTGCCATACTGTCGGTGTATAACTCTTGCCAGGGGCTCTGCCGGGGATTTGGGGTCTCATGAAGAAATACCCATTGGGCCCCACAACTTTACTCCTTTAACCACACCAACCCAATAAATATTACTGTGTGTGGACCTGAATACAATGTTCTGCATGCAATGGAAATCACTATTTGATTATTTGATGAAGACTGATACTGTAGCATGTGCTGAAGGTCATGAATGGGCATCGTGAACGTATCTAGTCTGTCTGTTATGTAGGGTTTCATAATCTCATTCGATAATGTTGTTTTATTATTTTATTCATTTTAAACTATTTGTATTTTATTATGTCTTCTCAGTTTTGATATTATTAGCGCATTTATATTATCTTCAACTTTCATCCTTACCCTATTTTATGTATTTATTTGAACCATTTATATTCTTGTTTTTTTATGGTTTCTATCACATATATATTTTTTGTTGTTGGTGTGCATTAGTCTCTTCTTCAAAATGAATTCTTGTTTTTTTTATATAGTATGTTTTACCATTATTTTATTTCTGCTTTTTTCTCCTTTTCAATTGCTATAAAGCACTTTGAATTGCATTTAATTTGTTTGAAATGTGCTATATAAACAAAGCTTGGTTGATTGATCAATTTATGCCCCTCTTCCTATCTCACTAATGCATCCTCGGAATATCTGGACAGTATTGCACTACTGACTTTAGAGATAAGAACAGGTTTTGGTTGGTCTGCGGCGCAGATGCTTTCTGCTTCCTCAAACAACATGACACCTGTGCACCTTAACACACCTCATTTCAAGACCAACCCACCCATGGATACTAACCGGGACAAGTTTGCTTGTTTATTACTATTACGTGGGTGCTAGGTGTTTAAAAGAATGAGTGCATTAGGTAGAAATGTTAATGACACTTGGGCTGCACATGAAAATGCTTGGCACATGGTGTACGATAGGGACTTACTACTTGTGTGCACAAGATTAAATTATTAGAGGTTCCCGATTGATGATACGTTAATACCAAGAGGCAACCTCCGGTCTTAAAATATGAAACATATGTGGAAGTGCTAAAAACTGCAGTTCATCAAGCATCCACTTGAGGCTGGCTGCAGGAACACTGGTAACCAAATACAAACCAATTCAAAATGAACATGTTTACCACCTGGTTTAAAAAACAGTTTGTGCCTGAATAGCTCATTTCTCTCTCGGCACACACTGTACAGGGGGTGACTTTTTCTATAACTCTTTATTTTTTTAAGATATTAAACTTACAAGTTTTACCCAAAAAAGGGTATGGCTGACTTGATTGAGATGCAGGCACCCTGAAGCTGTTAGCAAAGAGACTAAAGGCCTGCTTCTTTACCTCACACTAGCTCAACAGAAGTTAGGTTGAGTTCAGCATTTCCAAGGACCTGCACCTGCCAAGGACCAGCTTCAAACCAGGGCTTCAGAAACAGATGTGGGACGTCAAGGATACTACGTCCCTTTATTATACAGTCTGTGGTTAAACCAGTTTGAAAAGCATAGAGAAAAATGGTACATGCACACGCACACACATACTTTGTGACACCCCTGCCCTGGACCAGCCTGGTCAAAAAGTCTAGACATGCCCCTGTGCACTGTGTCCTTCTTTCCTATAAAATTAACACAAAATACAAGTCAATCTCATCCTCCTCCTTTACCCAGTGGTCCCCTGAGCAACCAGACTGTACAGGTTGTGAACTCATTTAAAGCCTTGATTTCCTCACTGCCACTTATTACAGGTCTAACACCAAACTAATCATCACGATGAATGCCACGTCCTGCAGCTTGCATTCGAAGCTCGGGTTGAATGATGAGTAAAATCGGGGAAAACACTTCCCACCTTCAATAGCAGAGAGCTTGATTTGCCGAGGGTTCCTCCCCGCCCCCCACATGATGGGAATCTTGAGGCCTGAGATCACCAGTTTTTCTTTTAAGGCAACAATTGCTTTAAAATGAAATTTTCATGAGCAGGTAACAAGAGTTGTTTACAGCATATTCCCTCAGTTGACCAACACTGTGTAAGGGGAGATACTGAATCAATTCTGCAGCGGATAATGAAAAAATCTTTAGGCTTTTGAAAGAGAAAATAAATCTGCTTGTTTAGTTTTTTCCCAGAAAGAAAAACATTTCCTCAGTGTTTATTTCCATCACATGATTTGTCAGTGTCCTAAAAGCCTTTTCTTGATAGACAAAAGATTCTGAAATATATTTAAATGCATAAAGACACATGCTTTTCCTAAGGATAGCTCTAAGGCAAATGTGTAATTTAGCATCAAAATCTGTTTTTGTTGCTTTTTTAACATTGTTTCTAAGACTATCCCTCTAATTACATACCCTTTGTACATGTGAAAATGAAGTGTTAACAGACACGACACTATACCCCTCAAGCGTTTGTACATAAAGTCATCTTTCTTCATCAGGAGACAGAAGGAAAAAAATCATATACACATAAATTATGCATTGTTTTGAGATGTTGTGGAGCACTCAGCGCCAGCGATGAAAAACAAAAGTGACATATTAGAAACGTTCCAGTTTGTTCTTGTTCTTGCTCAGCTCACTCTCGACATGGAGACTATTTTCACACAGCTGCTGCTGCACAAGAGGCTTCTGTCAGAGTTATGAGACCAAACAGGTCCGAGCCAAACTGTTCTGAGATACAGCACGTTAAATTATGTCCGAAAGTGCTGCTCGGTATTCATCAAACATACACTCCTCGTGTTCCTTGCATAGTCTAGATGTGCAGCTTCATCTTCACCCGAATCAATACAGCCTAGAGCTGGCATGTGTCGGTGTGCAACAGCAACAGAAAGCAGAAAACAGAAAAATCCTGGTGCAAAGCCTTCAGCATGTTTGTACTCAGGAGCTGTAATCAGTGAGAATGTTGAAGACCAACATTTAAAGGCCTGTAGTCCTGTACTTACAAAACCAACCCTTTGACACGTTCATATAAATGTTATCACAGAAATGATCAACGGTAAGCCGCGGACATGATGCAATAAGTTCCCTCTCACACATGTTATAGACCCAGCCTGTATACTGGAGTAACACACCAAAAGAAAGATGCTGCTTGTTTGAGTTATTTTCTATAAACTGCTGTGATTGTGTCTTTTCATTGGTTTCGCTTTGCCTTTTGTTGTCATTTGATTTCCCATCATACTTGTTTTGAATCCATCTATGGTACTTCTGTGTGTATTTGTGGTCATTTTAAATCACTTCATATTTGATTCTGGTCTTTAAGAGATTATTTCTCTCTCTTTTTGTGGTCATGACAAGTCTTTTTGGTTATTTTATGTCTATATTTGACAATTTCATATCTATTTAGGGTCATTTCGAGTCACTTCATCGATTTTTTCCGTGTTTTTGGTCACTTTCTGTCTATTTGTGGTTATTATTTGCCAGTCAGTCATTTTGTGGTCATGTGTGGTCGTTTTGTGTCTATTTGTGGTCATTTTGAGTCACTTCCTAGTTGATTTTGGTCTTTTAGAGATAATTTATCTGTCTTTTTGTGTTCATGATGATTCTTTTTGGTTATTTTATGTCTATATTTGACAATTTCATGTCTATTTATGGTCATTTTGAGTTTTTTTGGTCTTTTTAGAAATTTTCTCAGTCTTTATGTGATCATTAACTGTCTTTTTAACCTTGTTGTGTAACTTTTTGGTAATTTTATATCTATAGTTGATATTGTCAACTAGACTTTTTGTATGTCTGTGTTAATTTTATGTCAATTTGTGGTTATTATATTTCCTCCTGTGGTCATTTTGTTCTACTTGGTGGTAATTTTGTGTCTATTTGTGGTCATTTCGAATCACTTCATAGATTTGAATGAGTTTGTGAGTTTGTGTCTATTTCTTCATAGTTTCTGTCTGCTTATGGTCATTTTTGTGCCTTTTTGTACTTCAATTTTTGTGTTTCTTGTCCCTGTGTGTTTCTGTGTAGTCATCTTGTAGTTGCTCTGTGACTGTTAGTGTTTGTATCTTTTTTGGTATCTATCTGTGATCGTGTGTCTTTTGTGGTCATTTTATGACTTCTTGTGTCCTTCTTAATTCTCTTTTTGTGTTTTTTTTTAACCTGTTTGTTAGTGTTTTGCATCTCTCAGTGGGCTTTGTGTCTGTGCTAATTCTGCGTCTCTTTGAAGTAAGTTAAGCTCTCTCGGGACAGTTTTTTTTGTCTCTTTGTAGTTGTGTGATGGACTTTTGTGATGGCTCAAGCAAGACAAGACAACAAAATACTTCTCCTACCTTTTCACATTATTGTCAGCTCCATATACATTTTCATATTCTTTACAGTCAACCAAGTTTAAACCATTAGTTTCTTCATTTGATTTGGAACTATTGTCAGCTGGTGGGAGGTGACGTTCTGAGCATTAACTTCAGGAAGCGGCTCATTGGGCCAAACTATGGAGTACTCTGTCATGAGGGGGAAACTGGGGCTAAGTTAGCTTCATATTTACTTCCATTAAGTCTCCATGTTATATGTTGTCATACCCTTTATGTATAATTTTTTCTGGCTAAGCCAATATAACCCCTTATGTGTCTTGTTTGTTGACCACTCTTGTAGATTTGGTAATTCAGATCTTGCTTTGGGAAGTTTTTTTATTAAGAAAAGTCATGTTTCCTTGTTTCTCATTGCTTTGTCCCCTTTACTTTCAACTATAAATGTTGGCAGTCACTTCATTCAAAGGCTGAGATACGTCATGTCTTTCTCAAATGGGCTTTGCACCAGGATTAGTCCATTTAATTCCAGGGGGTACCGCCCTTGCCCTTGTCACCCATCTGTTTATGACACCAGTTGCTGTAATGAAATTTAACATCAGCTCTTTTGCATGGACACAACCCATGTTTGCTGTTTTTGTTTGCTAACTTTGCAGGCAGATGTTACTAAAATAAGTTTCAAGGGTTTTTAGATTTGTACGAACATCATCCAAAACAACCATCACATAAATTTCTTACTTACTTTTTCACGAATAAATCACATTTTAAAAAGTGGAACATGTTACTCTATTATTATTATGATGCTATTTTTGGGCTAAACAGATGTTCACTCGTGTCGTGCAGAGCATTAAAGCATTCGTCTGGATTTCTAGTCACAGCAGTTTGAGTTCAGGGCAGGGAGCTGCAGCCACAGTGTTTATAATGGATGTGGTTTCATCCCCATGCTATAAAGCTGAGACTCACTCACTGGTTTATTGCAGCATTTGCTGCTTTTTTTCGAAGGGTGCATCGAATGAGGAACACTCTGTGTGAGTTAGATGTGCTCAGTGACCCTCTTTATAACACTAATGTTCATTACTGGCTAATGTGAAACTTTGAAGTTCCTCAGATGGTGTTGGTAGTTATTATTCATGCTCAGTGTTCAGGCTTCATGACCTGTAAATAACACTCTAAACTGTGTTGTTTTCAAAGCTGAAAAAACATATGGGAGACTCGCGTTTGATATTCCCAGGTGTCAGTTTCATTGGCTCTTTTTAAAATTGCTCTACCACACAACTATACATCGCATTATTTTTTAGTGTTTACCATTTTCATATTAGGCTAAGGCTGGCGAGATAAATGGATTACGTTTAATGAACTTGTGCTGGATCATATTGAAGAAGTCTGCGCTCACTAAACACAAGTGTCTTCACAAAAAATTGTTTACACACAGAAGTGTGTGAACGGCCAAGCCCACACAGCTAGTAAAGGCAAAATATTGCATTTATATTAAAAAAAAAGCCAGAGAAGGCCGGGGGTAATACAACTGAAACAACAACTGTTAATATTAATGACGAGGGAGAAATGTTGGGAACTGGGATTTGATACCGGTATAAGTATATGGCCACACTTCTTCTGGTTGCATACATTATAATGCTAAATGTTCAGCAGATGCAGCCTGCTAATTCAAACATTAAGCTGTAGATGAACAGTGCTATGAATCCAGAACATTTCATGCTTCAACACATAAGAGAAGCACTTACAAAACTTAAGATATACATGAGAGTGACTTCCAAATTAAATGAAGACCTTTAATGACAAATTTAAAACTCAACATTATTTATCATAACTGCATGGCCACATTTCAAAGCAGGTACAAGAGTTCCTCTCTAATTTATTAATGTGCTTTGTACTGTTCTATAGTATTTAATACTTAGACGGGAAGATTTTTTGCTTCATTTCAGCTCTGTTTTTTCATTCTGGACTCTACAAGAGTATTTTTCCTTTGTTAATTTAATCCTTTATGCAGACTGTCAATGCCACCTTCCTCTTGAACTAGCTGTATAAGCCTCTAGAGCTCTAATGGTGGCTTACGACATGAAGACTGTTAGCTACGTGTTGGCTGAGGACCATATATTTTCATTTTGGTGTGCATGTTGACAGATTACCACATATAGGCCTGAGCAGTGTAAATTGAACAAGACATCTCTTGTTGGTAAATATCGCCCTCATAAACAGATTATTAAGTGTTTAGATTGTTGTTAAACTCTTTTGATTACCAGTTTTCTATAAAGTATTTCTTTATATGCCTCTTTAAATACGTTTCTGGTGGGAAACATGCTACAAAAAGGTATTTTACTGGATATAAACACAGATCTTACTACTGTCGTCTTACCCCAATATGAAATTGCGTTTCTGGAGGGCACTAAAAGCGAACCACTCCAAGAGTCGGTGGCGCCGTATAGGAGGGAAAAGTTAGGATGATTCTAAGGGCCCATGACTGACAGGGGCCCCTGAAAATAATTATAATTAGAAAAAAAATCATAATTCATATTTTATTCAGAATAAGGTAATTTGAAAAACGGTCCCATTGTCTTCATAAAATGTGTATCAAAGATCTCTACTTTTTGGGCAAATTCATATTAATCCCCCCTGTATCGGCATGAAATGGTACAGCCCAGCTGCTCTAATCAGCTGTGCCGCGCAGTCAGACAGAAGTTGCACAGTGTGCTAAAGGCAGCTAAAATGTCTGGAAAGACAAAGTCTGGGTCCCAGAAAAGCAGGGAAAGAAAGGAGAGAGAGAAGAAAGGGCAACAGTATGTCACCCAGTTTTTCTCCAGGAAAGATTGTTACAGTCTTTGAGTGGTTAAAATCAACCTGCTTGCTAGTTTGATGTCCACAATGAGATGAACTACGTTTTAGCTAATTATACTAAATGGGTTTCCCCACCCTCCCTATCAGACTCAGCAGCTGATATGTCAGCAGGTGCACTGTCTCCCCACGACTCCCCCCAACCCAGTGAACAAGAAGGTGAGCAACGTAGCATGTCAATTAGCATTATTGAAGGGGGTCTGTGGGAATCTCTTTTTTCTCTCTCTATCTGTACAATTACAAAAGCCTATAAAAACAAAGCTATAGCGAAGCCATGAGAACATAATAAAAGAAGGGGCAAATCAGTCACCTTGTGTGCAGGGAATCTTTCATTTTTGACAGTCATACAGTAAATATTTGACTCCAAGAGGCAAGATAGCTGAAAGGTAGAGTTATGTAAAGCTTTGACTGGGTCGATTGAATCCTGGAGATGTGGTTACAGCAGTTGCACACTTGTGGCCTTCGGTGATAGGGCCCAATGTGATGTTTTTTCATGGGGGCCCAAATCCCTGGCATCCCCTGCCAAGAGTAGACTAGTATTTTTGGTAAATATATGTACAAATACTTCAAATACAAAGTTTAACAGGGTTTTAACTTGAATCTGTACTAATACAGTAGAAAAAAATAAGTAATCAAATATTTCTCAATATTTTTTGAAAATGACCTTCTCATTATTTGAAACTTTGGCAATGTTCAATTAATTTCAACATTATAAAATTTACCCAACATTTGTCAGAAAACAAAGTATAATGGGTCCCTTTTAGGAGACATCTAAAAGGTAATAATTCAATGGTACTGACTTATCCAAACCGTCTTGTTACCTTGTAGTAATTTAATTCCTGGGCTTTATTTGCCCAAAAAAACAAGGACATGGGTTGAAGGTTAGAGCTCCGACTTAGATGAAACGGAAGGCCATGTCTGCATGTTTGAATTTTTCTGAAGGGTATAAAGGATGAGAGTGAGCGCTCATATCAGGGCTGGTTGCTATCATGAATCTTGCCTGGTTTGTTAAATGGATTACTGATAAATCAGTTTTGTTTTGGGGGCTAGGGTATTTAGCATATCACTCATTGCAAATTTGAGCCATGTGAGTGATATTTTTGGATTTCTCTGCACTCTCATTTGTATAAATAAAGTCTTTTTAGTATGCAGGTGTAGTTATTCTGGCTTTTAGAGCAGCTTTGAAAGTCAGGAATCAAATAGAGAGCTCCTGATCCTGACTGATCCTGAGCTCAGGACCGCCCTCTGCTACCAGCACGATGTCTCTTCCTTTCAAAAGATTCACGTATGTTAAGGGTGTAACTTTTAAAGATAAAAATCCACATTCAGTGTCCCTAAAACCTACCATACATTGTAAAAGGACCAACCTTCTTCATTCAAGCTTTAACTTCACTACAGTTTTATGTTCCTTGTACTTGTTTTTCCATGGATTTACACAATTTTACAAATACACTTAGGTTTTCTGATAGAGTGGTTTAAAGTCTTTAACTTAAAGAATTCTTCATCAAACATAGTTTTGATGGAGACTTCCAGAAAAGTGTCATTGTCTTAAAAATCAGGGTTGTTTATATTAGGGTCACTACGGTACTTTCCCCTCCGTGTGCATTCATGTACTATCCCTTTAAAACATACCACATGTTGTAACACAACTAAGAGAGAGAGAAAACGAATACCTCCACATAGCTGATGATAACACAAATGCTATATGATATAATCAATGCCATTTCCTACTACATTGCAATGAATATGACTCCCATAGATACAGTGCAGCACAGTGGGTTTAAACCCCTTGCTTAGAGCAAAAATAAATTAATACATTTTTCATGAATTGTAATCAAGGTCAAGTGTTCAATTAATTGGGATATTAATTTTTAGGCCATATCGCCCAGCACTACAGGAGTCACCTATCTCTAACCGTTGGTTACATTCGAAAGCCCTCAAGGTTGGCCAAAGCCATCATTGTAAGACGATGATTACTCTACTCGTACTGTCGTCAACACTGTTAGCAGATCTAGTTGACAACAATTTGCTCAAAGGTTTGGTGTCCAAGATTGAGAAACTTGTCAAGAATTCAAACTTACACTCCCTCATAGTGATAGTAGTGCCATGTATTCAATGTTCCTAATCCTATAAAATGTGTCCTCTGTTACATTCAAAACATAAACCCTAATATGAAGCAGTGTTTTGTACACAGCGCTCAGTAAGAACCTTATTCTGCAGGATGGGTGCAGCAAATGAGTTTGATTTGTGATTAAAACTAAACAAAAGTGATGCTCTGTGCTCAGCCTGTCTGCTGCATGAACCCTAACAAATCTCTTGAGTAAATTATGAAACGGAAGAAACAACACAGAGGTATTTTAGTCCAAACTATAATGCCAGTCTGATAACAAAAGCAGTGAGTTGTTGAGTTAGATCTGTTCAGTCGTTTCATTGTAAACCAAATGAATGTGTTTGCTCTGCAGCTCACAGAATCTTCATTCATTTATTGTGTCCAACCATCTGTTACACGAAACATGGCGGATTTCAATCTCCAGTTTCAGAACACCAACAGCAAAAATTAGTGTCATGATACCCAAGCTGTAACCATCCCCCTACTGTCTATACTGTTTCCTCCTTATTCATAGGGCTACCTGCATTGAAGGAAAGGCACAGGTCAGCAGTCTATCACAGACTTTCACACTCTTATTCACATAGAAAAGTCAGCCTGACCTGCATGTCGTAGCAGGAAGGAACCAAGGAACCCAGAGGAAAAGCCTTGTGAAGTCAAGTTGAGTCAAGTTTATTTGTTCAGCCCCAATATCACATAAAATGTCTCGAAGGGCTTTATGGGCTTGCAAAGGCAACAGTTCTGTACCGGGTCCTAAGTCTCTGGGAAGACAAGAAGGAAGTGAAAGAGAAGAAGAAAAATGAACTGCCAGGGGAAAGAACTGAACGTGAAATCGTTTTAGGTAAACTGTGATGCAATATGAGTCAAAGGATATAACAGGAATAAATCTGGTCAGTCTGGATGTTTATTTTGGTGACACAATCTGTTTACTGTTAGGAATGCTAGTCAGGATAGTTCACTAACCAATATCTGAGCCTCTTAAAGGTCCTGTAAGGAATATTTGACTGGTAACGAAATGAGCTACAAAGCAATCTAGACCATTAGCAAAAACATAAACAGTTGCTATATTGTTATTTTAATAGCTTTAAATGCTTTAAGGGGGTAGGTATCAGTCGATGGAATTTCCGGCATTGTGTAGAAAAGCAATTTTTTTACTTTCTTCACAGCCTATATTCATATTAAGTGACTATTTTTGATAGAAAATGTGACTTCCATGGGTACAGGACAAAATAACAAAAGATATAGTAGGTATTGTTTTGCCCACAGGGGGCGCCAAAATCCACACAAACAAGTTCCTAACAGGAGCTTTAAGTGATTATTCACTGTTAGCGAATCTTACAAACTGTGCAACAGAATGTTTTTGCTCAATTTATTAAATATTAGTTTTTTTGTGACAAAGACAGACTTTTAGGAGCATAAACTATGAGAACAAAGTAAGAGATTTAACACTCAGGCTCCCATGCAGGCACCTAAACTAAAACACATAATTCCCCAACACAAAGCATACATAGATAAAAGTTCAAGTGAGTGGCAAAAAGTGCCTGACTTTGGTGTACTCATAATTCCTCCTGCTGCACATGGAGAGCAGGTGTTCTCAACTTTGCAAGATTGAAAGCAGAGCGAGTGGCACATCTCTCAGTATGTTCACTGACTCACAGAGCGGGTCATGAGTCAGGACATCTGCGTGAGACAAAGAAGCTGTGCTAACTGCAAGCCATGCAAAAGAGTGAGTGAGCGAACATTTCCTCAGTGAGGATGTCGTAACCTGCTTTGTAGTTTGTCTTGACAATGACTCACGCTACATCTGCTGTTGTGCTCTCAATCACTGGTTTTTAAGACTTTTAACACAGTCTCGACGGCAACCAACTCTTTCCTTTTTTTTTAAACAGACCGTCATTGTGAACTGCAAACAATATTTTTGTCTCTCCTGTTTGTCCTAATTAATCTGCAACTCAGCTGTACATACCTCTCCTGCAATTGATAATCAGGGAGACAGTGTGTGCCCACTAAAAGCTGACTGATACAGGTTAAATTTGACCCTATTCATGGTGAAGTGGAAGCTGATAATTCCCTGCTCAATGCATGCTGGGATACTTAACGATGTGGACCAAACCTGCGGTCCCACTTTGAAACAGTGGAAATCATATCATCATCAGTTTAAGAAAACGTGTTGGTGTAGCGTTGAGTCAAAGGTCCATGTGAGAAGCTGTTTGGTGCCCTCAAGACAAGAAAAGAGTGACCAGCGAGGCCAGGTGGACCTGATTTTACGCAAATTGGTTGTGTGTGGTGGATCCGTAGCTGAAGAGTGCAGGAGGACCTTCACATCACATCTCGTTTGGTAGACGTGCAGATTTACTTTACCCCAACCAGAGAGAAACAACTGAATCAGGTGTTTACATGTATACTGATCATAGACTTTATAAATAATGGACGTAGTATCCGTGACGTCAACCATCTGTTTCTGAAGTGCTGTTTTGAAGCCAATCGTCAGCCTCCTAGCCAACAGCTACAGTGTTCCCTTCTGTCAATCAAGTCAGCTGTGTCTCTCATAATGGAAAACTCATAATCTGAATATCTTCAAATTGCAGCGTCATGAAAAAATTAATCCCCCCGTACAGTATGTGCCGATCGAGAAATGAGCTATCCAGACTACACTTGTATTTTTACCAGGCTGTAAACATCTTTATTTCTGCTGTAAAGATCGTCTTTTTTGAATGGGTGTGTATGGGGTTTCTGGAAGCCAGCTTCTGGAAGCCAGCTTCTGGAAGCCAACTTCCAAAGCCAGCCTCAAGTGGACACTCAATGAACTGCAGTTTTTAACACTTCTAACGCTTCAATTCTCGCGGCCGGAGGTTGCCGCTTGATACTGACCTAAATACACACCCCTCTTCATCAAATGATCATGCAAGTAATCCAATCATTAGAGGTTTATGGTTATATATTGTCAATAAATGTGATACCAAATATAAGTTGTACCCACTACTGCACCAAATGCATCAAATCCCACGCAGAAGGCTGCAGTGGCGTCATGGATTAGCAGAATATCTGGAGCAAAGCTGTTCCTCTGGTCCCTTAAAAATTTGTGCTACATTCCCCTTTGATTTTATTTTTCTTTTATATCCCTCTTTATTGATCTTTTTAAAACATTTCATGCCCTTTCATAAAGTGATCAAGCTGTCATCTCATCCAAATCTAAGAAACTGGTTCATGTCTTGATATATATGATGATGTGACAAGCTAGTGACAGGATGGATGACAGGCAGAGCACCAGCAGTGTCCTAATACATACGCGGTTGAAGGCTCTAAAACAAAACTTTACACAGTGTGTTGCTTGAAGCAGCAGTGGGTTTATTGCATTTAATTATTCTTTAAAAACCTGCAGCTCTCATAGCCACCAAAAAGGAGAGAGAAAAACGTCCCAACGTATTTTATCAGGAGCTGTTAGACCCACAGGAGTCCGGCAATTTATGCAGGCTGTCAGGTACAATTCAGGCCACATGGGGATACATGTACAGAATGATTGAAATGACCTCATATGGAGTCATATACTGATGGAAACAGTTAATGTCTGTTAATGTCAGAGGAGGTAGCATTTTCTGTAAGTGTAGAAGCACCACAGCATGAAAACTTACAACACAATACCAACCAATCTTTCCTCTTCTGATTTGAAGGATCAGAATGACGTGCTAGAGCTGTCTGCTACAACTCAAATTACAGCCACATCCTCTCAAAGAATCACAACCACTTACAATAAAAGCAGATGTATCGCGTTGTAAGCAGGATTGTTTTAGCAGCCAGCTCCAGTGATAGGAAAAAACATCCCTCATCTCTCTCCTGCAGGAGCACACTCCTCCAACAAAGCATGTCTAATTTGAAAAAGAAGGGGGGGGGGGGGGGGAGGTATTTTCAATGAGCCAGGAAATGTAATGCATCTGGCCCAGCAGCTTTGATGGGAGTCTATCAACTCCAATATTAATGCGAGGATTTGAGTGGCCATTCATGTGCCTCGTGCTCTCCAGCTGAGAGACAGCACAGTTGTTCTATTACATGGCTTCGCACTTCTATAGAGATCACCTGAGACCTGCTGGACACTTTCCCTGCACTGTCCTCTCCCACACTGTCACTGTCGAGCCGAGTGAAGTGCAGTCAAACATACAACACCTACAGGATTCAGAAGAGAGTAGCCAAAAATGGCCCTTATTCTGTTTGTTATTGTGGCTTACTTACAAGCTTCCATGATGTCACCAAGAGGAAAAGTGTAGAGCTTTTCGAAGGCCAGCTTTGAGATTTATTTTGAGGTATAGATCTAGTTCACAACAGCATACAAGGTTTATTTTAAAGAGTCACATTTCAGATATAGAACTGTTCAAAAAAGGTATGTTACACACTTTTGTATTCTTCATTTATTTTTAATAACTGTTTGAAAGAAGAAGCGTTTGTTGTCATATAACTCTTGTGTCAAAGTGATATCTACTGTATTATAACTTTTCCCTTAAATGTGCAGTTATACAATAAGCGGGGGAGGAACTTGGCACAATCTAAGTAGCCACACCAAGTGCTGACCAAGTGGCAACCTCAGGCGTTGAAAAATGATGCCAATGCAGAAGTGTAAACAACTGCAATTCCTCAAGTGTCCACTAGATGCTGGCTTTAAAAGCTAAGGAATCCCCATTAGGTCCCATGTTAAAATCCAACAATGTTTACAGCCTGGTACAAAACAATGTTTTCTGTCTTTATACCTCATTTCTTCATTCCTGGCAACTGTGGCAACTAGAATGGTGATGCTTTTATCACTCTTACAATTTCATTTCAGAAAAACTTAGACCCCATCCACAAGTATGAGGTATTTTTGAAAACATTGTTTCAAAACATTGGTGTTATATACACACAGAAACAGAGTTTCAGGTCACTGAAAAAAAGAGATTTTCAAATTCACAATTTTGTCGTTTTCGGGTGGACAGCAAAAAGATACGTTATGTGAAACACTGACATATTCACTCATGGCAGTTGATGTTTGTATGTATTGCGCATATGCCAAGATGGCAGGCTACTGATTTGTTTACGTTTGCTCTGTACTGTTTGGTTGATTGCTTGTTTAAATGGAAAATTACTGTTCACCCCCACCGTGGTGTGATTGGAATAAATAAATTATGCTCAATAGTTTTTCATTCGCTACTTCATACACAGTTTAACAAACGCTGTTTACAATTACTGCTCACTCAAGAAGAAGCTAAATCCACCTAAGCACATTGCTCTTCTATGGTGTTTGACATTACTGACTGATTACACATTATCGCCACCTACTGGCCTGGCATACTTATGCAGGTGTTTTTAACCATTTCTATGTTGTCGTGTGGGTAGGATTATCTTTTAAATGGGGAGACAGTTGTAGAAGGATCTGTATACGTGTAAACGTGGTCTTATAATTATAGATAAGGGCAGGTAGAGCAGGCATAATAAGGTCCTGGATGATTTGAGTGACAGGTACTCATGTTGTAGCGGTTTGCCAGGCGGCACTGCTATGGCTTTAACTCCACCTCTTAGTCAGTTTTTAGTTAAGCCAAGAGCTAGTTTGAGTCAGCATTTCCAATATGGTGACCGCTGTCTAATGGGTGACATCACTGAGACTAGGTCTATGTTTTATAGAGTCTATGGTGCTACATTATCCAGAGTCAGAGTGTGATAGGTTGTTGAGACTGTCAGTATCTTCCAAGTAATACTATGATTATTTTCATAATTATTAAACAAAAAGACATCTGTAGTGCTTTGATGGTTACCGATAATTACATTCTCCAATTATTCTGAGTCTTTAGTCTGACCTGACCTGACCTGCTATGTCTTCAATCAGTAACAAAAACAGAGCACAGAGAGTAGATGGAGAAAAGATGCCTTTGACAATGGTAGGTAAGCACAGTTGAGTAAATTCAAGGAAATGAAAAGAGGCAAGAAGCTCTAGCTTTGAAAACCAAAGTTTTGTAATAGAAATGGTTCATTTTTGGGATGCTAGGTTGAAGAAAAGTCACTGCTTCATGATAATGCTTCAAGAAAGCCGCACACTTTGATGAAGCATTAAAAATAAGATATTTAAAGGCAGCCAAAATACATGTGGATTAAATCTCTGACTTGGAATTATCTGTCAAATTCACAGACAGAAACAGAAATGGAGATAGACCAAGCGTACAAACGTGATGGCAGCGGAGCGGGGAATCACAAGTGCAAGTGTCAAAGGGCGTTTAGGTGCAGCGAAGAGAGTGTCGAGGTTGGAGCTGCTCGCCCGCGGTTTGAAACGTAGGCCATCTTGCTGGGGTTATGACTTCAAACAAGTAACAGCCTCAGCAGCTCTAGACCGAGGGAACAGATTGCTCCAATTACAGCCGGGCTCACGCACCAGGGTCCCCCTGACACATGCAACGCTCTATTGGAGTGGACTTAGTGGTAGTGGTATGTTGCTCTGGAGCCATGGGGGCCCTCACATCCCTCTGCCAATCTGTATTCTGTTTGAACCCGCCGACATCTCCTTTTACCCCTGCTTTCGTTTCAAATTCTGCTCCGAGTGGGTGTTTTTGGCTGCCAACACAGGTGATTGGCACCTTCTCTCTGAATTTATAACAAAATCAATTCTCTAACAGCATCCCTGAGCACATCAATCTGAGAGAGATGCTTTCTACTCCCTCATTTTCGGCTTCACAGGCGCAGAGTGGTTATAGATGGATCCCTCAGTATACTTACCCGTATCAGCTCCTGGAGCTGTGGCGGAGCAACGCTTTAATTGGCAGCGTCAAGTAATGCACAACATGTTAGGAGGCAGCAGCATTGGGAATCACCTTGTTAATTGAGGGCCGCAGTTGAGAGATTGACTAATTGATCAAGGCCTTTCCAGAGGTAGATAATTCATGGCAGCAACAGCGGCGGGGGGAGGAGCCTTGTCAGGGATGATTCATGTGTCTCCTGGAAGAGAGCTGGTCTCCGTGGTCTCTTTTGTTCCGTAGGCCCCGATTTGAAGGGGATTGTATCATCAGCACCTCCGCCCGACTGCTCGCCTCTCCCCCTTAAATCAGAATTAAAAAGGTGAGGGTGGTGTTGATAGGTTGCCATAATGATACAGTGTTGTATGTCTGAGAGCTCCCCCTCAGATGGTTGCTGTTGCTCCCCCAGCAGCATCACGATGCAGGGAAGATGTATGGTTGTGTTGTAATGAAAGCATGAAGGGGACCCCGAGTCATGGAGGAAATGTCTCCATCACGCAGGTGGAGAGGTAATCATGCCCCGGTGTACTGTACTGTGGGAGGAAAAAATGAAATGTGAGGCAACAATGCAAAGCTTATATATCGAAGGAGAGGCTGAAATGCCTCCGATCAGATCTGTGGATCTGTGGAACTGTGGTGTAAATAACGGCTGAAGTTTGTCTTTACTTTGAATAATTCAAAAACACATGAAAGAATATGGGAAATGATAAATTTCATTATTCATATTGTCGAAATAAAACAGCCTGACAACATAAATCCTTCCAACAAGCATTTCTTGTGGAGCTGCAGCCTGTTGTGGCACATTCTGCTGGGATGCCTGTGTTGGCAGCTGAGGGAAG
Source organism: Notolabrus celidotus (assembly GCF_009762535.1). Classification (NCBI taxonomy): domain Eukaryota; kingdom Metazoa; phylum Chordata; class Actinopteri; order Labriformes; family Labridae; genus Notolabrus; species Notolabrus celidotus. The sequence continues at coordinate 21,711,464 of NC_048291.1, forward strand.
CACAGCCAGGGTTCAAATCACTACTCCCCTGTTGTAAGAAGAGATTTGTCGTCATGGTTACAATAATTAAGGTGAGCTTTGAGAACGATTTTTGCCTTGTTAAAAAATAAAAACATTGTCTCTTCATGTAACAGGGAAATAATCAACTGATATCCTGCAGAACAATCCATCGATTCATATCAATGTTTGATTAGTACTATGTTCTTATGATTATTGTAATAACCAATTAAAGGTCTAACTTACTGTCATTACATGGCTCTGTTAGATACTTCATTCTTATTGGTCAATACGCCATAGCAACAGTCTGCAGTGTCTTGATAGCAGACTGTTGCCATGAAGGTTGTGGCTCTAATCTGAGTTCAGCAGGCTAACTGTCATTATATCAAAGTGTAGAAAAAAGTCTGGTTGATTTCACGGCAGGAAAAAAAGAAAAGAGGAAGAAAAATGAGAGATTAGAGGCACAAGAACTTGAGATGATGACAAAGAAATCTACAAAACTAAAGAGGGGACATGAAGTAGCTTAAAGACTGAACAAGGACGCAGGGAGGGATACTTTACAGACGAGAGTGCAGCAAAATCTTACAGTGTATTTATATCATTACTCATCAAAATATCTCAATTCGACCAGATTTAAAATCTTATTTTAAGATATCTAAAGCCAAAAATAAGTCTTCGATTTCCTGAATGGGTAAAAATATCTGTCAATACAGCAGGGAAAATGAATGTTTCTGAAAAAGTATCACATCTTAAAAAACTTGTCAGAACATATTGCTTGCTGCTTTGGAAGCATTATTACTCATTAAGTGTGATGGCATATGTTGACTATTACACCAAGTAGGACCTGAGTTTTTGCAGATCACCTTGTTTTACTTCATTTAGTTTCATGTAAGAAGTACCAGCTGAGTTAGTTCAGTATGGACAACTATTAAAATGGACAGAGCTCAAACTGTAAATTTATTAGATTACTTACATAGAAGGGTAGTCAGTGTCAATAGATCTATATTTGGAATAATATATATATATTTTTTAAGTTATATGATGGGTTAGATGATTTTAGTTACAACCTGAAACCACAAACATTCAAGTAAAGAAACACAAATAATGACAATACGATAAAAAGAAAATAGACAAAAACAAAAAGAAACTATTTATTATAATAATAATGATGATGATGATGATAATAATAATAATAATAATAATGATAATAATAATAATATTGTTATTAATAATTTTATTAATAATAATAATAATAATAACAACAGTAAAAATATTAGTAACAACAATAATGATGATAATACTAATAACAACTACAACAACGATAATTATAATCACAACAAAAATGATATTAATAACAACAACGATAATATAATAAAAACAATAAGAATAATTTTAATAATTGAAAATAATAACAACATTAATAGTAAAAATAACACTTACAACAATAATAGTAATAATAATAATAATAGTAATATTAATAAAAATAATAATAGTAGTAATAATAAGGATTAGAATTAGAAAAGTAAAAATAAATAAATAAACAAATAAATAAAAAGAATCCCAAGACCAACAGACAAAAACATGAAATTGACTGATTATTTATAGCAAGAAATAGTGTGAACATAACTCTTGTCTCTCTTTAGCTGTCCTATCCACTTACACAGAATGCACCCATTGCTTTAAAAAAAGATTAATGTTGTAATATTATAAGATTATAAGTCATTACATCAGGAGAGTAAAGTAAAAGTTTGCATCTAGTAAAGTTACTGAAGTAAAGGTTACTTAATCGTTGGCACATCAGCACCATGTTGCCACAGGCATAAGGACTCTGAAAAGATGACTTCAGTAGTTTATACTCATAACAATGCAACTTTTGTCTTCATACTTCACAACTTTTACTCATGCTTTAAGATTTTAATTCTGTTGTGTAGTTAGATACCAAGCGGAAACAGAGAAAAATCCAGATAATTCATTATACAGCAGGAGTAAAAGTTTAAAGGAACACAGACTTTCTGTACTGAGAACATTTTCAAAACAAGAGATGCATGGTGAAAACACAGAGTGTTTGATTGACACCAAGAAATTAAAATTCTGAGTCGAATCGTGCAGATGCAAGATTTACATCACTCCTCTTTTTCTCAGGAACACCTTCTACTGTTTATATTTACTCCCAGAGAAGGACTCACTTCCAGCTTAAATCAGGCAGAGTTTGGGTGTCTCTGGATTTAATTCTGTCATAGTGACTCAGGGGAACTCAAATAAGATATTGCATAGAGGTAAATTAGGGCCCAGGCTATTAGTATCTTGGTGCTAGTTGCTATAATTATAGATGGAACCTGCATGATATATTATTTTGTCTATGGCAGGGGAAATGTGTTTATTCTGCACAAATACGTCTATTTATGGAGGAAGAGCAAGTGTGGTGTGTTTGCATGTGTGCGCACTAAGTTTTGAAGTATATTTCACATCTGTTCACATTTATTTTTATGAATGATTGACACTTGCAGGAGCTGTTGTACGGTTAGTGCATCGGTCCATTGATTTTTGCCGTTTGTTGCTTAAGACAGAAGCACTGATTGAGATAATGTTGACCAAAAATGCTGTTATCTAATATCTGATTTATCACAAATGATCTACACTGGCAAAATAGAACTTGGACAACTGCATTGTCTAAGAAGAGTTGGAGTCATGATGTGTTTTTGTCTCTTTGTCTTCCCTCTCTGTTCTGGAAGAAAAGTTGCCAACTGCACTGCAAAATGACTCGAAGTGAACAGCTTGAATTATTTCCATGATTTCACACAGGCTACCCTCTGCTGCAACATTACCATAATGCATCACAATATTTCTGTGTTTAACTTAGCATTAGCATCAAGATTAGCTGGGCATACCAGGGGAGAAGCTTGAGTTTGTTATGCTCCATAGACTCCAAGTCTACCCGACTCTGAAATACAAACTAGTGAGGCCTGCCAAGTTTGCCTGGAGTCAGTGAACTGCCAAATCTTCCACATCCTACAAGTAAAGGATTCATCTCAGTGTTTCAGCAGCGGAAAATATGGCAACTGGAAATGTTTTCTGTGGCCAGACAGAGAATCAAAGACTCTTCCCACTCACATTTTAACTGTTTTTGATGGATTAAGTCCACAAAGTGTGTTATTGACTGCAGCAGAACTGCTAAATCCTCTTTTCTTTGCTGCAAAATTGAAGTGTGTTGTGAGTTTAGTCGATCAAAATCACACTTATAGTACGGGAAATTATCATGACCACACAAATTTATATTGATTTCATGTGTTTGAGCCCAATGCAGTTCAATACTTAACAAATTAACGTCTTGGGTAGGTTTTTCAGTTGTCAATGTCAAAATTTGGATGAAATTAACAAAAAACAAAGCATGTGTCGGGACAAATCCCCCTGAAGTGAATCTTTTCTAAACTACAGGAAACTAATGAAGGAGCTGGGTTTGACTTCAGGGGAAATATAAGAAGCTTATGCAGGACAGAAGTCCTTCACTCAGTTCAAACGCATGTCCTTTAGAATCATTTGGTCTTATATTGATTCCTCTTTTAACAGATTTTTCTGAAAGTACATTAAGCAGCAATAATTTAGAGTTTAAACCTTGTCATACACATTTAATTAAACTTCTTTAGAGCTATATCTATATTCTGGAAAGAACCTCCAAAGTTAATCTTTTTATATCTGAGGTGACAAAAAAGCAAAGTTGTGAAAGGTTGAATGATCATTTATTTTGAAGGACCAGCATTGTAGCCATTTCAAACAAGCATGCAGTTTCCAAGGCTACCAGTGATGCAGCTTTGTTTGATATTTTTTTAATTAGGTGGCAGGTCTTTGTTTTCTGAAAAGGCAACAGAAACAGCTTAAAAAATGTAACAGCAAATCTGTAACAGTCTGAAGAATAACAAGTGCAGAGAGGACTGGCCACACAGCGTCCAGTATCGAAAGTTTATAAAAAACACACACTCAAACCACCAACCATGTCTTCTTCTTGAAAGAGAAAAGTGACTAATGTTTTATGGAAATGCACAAAAAATACACAAGTGCCCGGCTCATTCAGAGATATTAAAGATTTATTCTGAGAGGTCAAAGTGTCAGAATATGAACACAGAAGTTGCCGGGTGTATCAGCACCCGTTTGACAGCTGGATGTGATAAGAGCCTTTGGGCATTTACAGGGATGTGTCTGTGTTTGTTCATCACAGAGGCAGGTGGTGGAAGGACAGGATTTTTTTGCTCCACTTTAGTCATGCTTTGGCCCCAACTCCTGCAAAGAATTGTTGATATGTTGTGGGTAAATCATGCACGTGTGAGCACTTTGAAAGCGTTTTTTTGTGAGTATTGAAAGCAAAATAGTGAACTTATCTGCCTTTTCACACACGAAGAACCCGGATAAGGGACAATAAAAGGGTCAGAGTCGTAAATTAGCTTCTTAGATTTCTTAAATCAATAGCGTGTGATGACATTTTGCCAGAGCTCTGCATACATCACCCAAGACTGCACAGATAGAAAAACAACATTCTGCCACATTCCATCTCCTTCTCTCCCTCTTTGTTTACCGAGGCGGTTGTTTGTGATAGAAACCTCGGCAGGTCACAGGTGCCACCAAAATTAACCATCCTCTTCTTTCCACTGCAAACAAGTGGGAACACTTACCCTCCCATATACCGACACACGGCTCTGTGGACGCATCCAGCCGCTGCATTAGATTCTGAGAAATAAAAGAATAGACCGCTTTTCACAAGTGGAGGTGACTGCTGACCCAGTTTGAAGCTGGTAGCGTGTGCCAAGGTCAGACACCCACAGCTTTTTATTTGTTCACACACCGCCAAAAGGCATTCTTGACTCAGGTGTATATACTGTTTTGTATGTGTGTGTTATTTTTCAATTCTGGATGCTTTTCTTGTCGGCTGTCACCTCTGTGAGCCTGTGCAATGCAGAGAAGTGGATAAATGGATACCTGTTATAGCTGCAAAATATATATTTTACACCTCTCTTTTAAAAGATAAAGCAACTAGTTTTTAATCTTCTTAATTCAGATGAAACATTAATTATTAAATGACAAAAATATACATTAATAATGTATTTTCTGTTTGTTTTTGGGTTGAGCACAGCTTTTAAACTGCGGTAATTTTTCTGTTTTTTATAATAGCCCACAATAAGTTCTGTGAGACTGTCTTTGTGTAAACCCTGTAATAGTTGTCTGCGTCTTGACAGCAGTTTTGAAGTCTTAATCTCTGTTTCCCAGCCTCCCTCTGTAATGTTGAGCATGTCATTCACAAATCTGACCTGATGAAAAGCCTTTGGAGTCAAAACACTGTCAACAAAGAGAGCATGAGATGCCCGACTATCTCTGTTTCCCTCTATGCATACCAAATGATGAGGCCATGATGGGGGAGGACTTTGCTGCCACAATACTGCTCTCTGCTGGTAAATGAGCCTCTCGTGTCAGGCTGACCTTTGAACTGAGCAGAGCAGGGACAGAATAATCAGCATGTTTGCTCAGGGATGGATGTTTTATCTTTTAAAGAGATTTCTTTTAATCCAACAAGTGTACACAGCTCCCATGTCGTTAAAAATGCATATACTGTACTGTTGCATATGCATGAGGAGAGATTTATCATCAACCCAAGTCATTAATTATTTTTTTCATGCACCTCAGGAGCGCTGCACGTGAGGCTCGCTCTGCAGAGACGGCACAGATTTAGAAATGCTCAGATCCTTCACCGTGTGACTTGCAGATTTACAGACAGTGGGGGGGCATGCAGTTTGAGTAATAATTCACGGGATCTCCAGCTGCAGGGGCCTCCTGAACATTCAGAGTAATACCACTCTGTTCACAGCCTACAGTCGTGTGTGTGAGCTCAACGACCGCACGCCGCTGCAGCAGCTTAGGATTTCCCGCCGAGCCCCTGGAGCTGACCACCCACCTCTTTTTAGCCTTGTTAGGGAACCAAAGGGAAATCATATTTCAAGATGGATACCTTCTCTCTTCATCTGCACTATGCTTATTACTGCATCCAAGAAAGATCAAAGCTACCTAAACTTCCCTCAGAGCTTGCAGCCCCCCTGAAGATTCTTCACAGTACTAGAATAACAAGGTGAACACTGCCGCCACTTTTATCTTCACATTGCTTAGCAAGTGAGTCATATTTGTCAGAAGTGGGTCTTTTTGGCCAGGAGTGACATGCTTTTCTTCAAAAATGCACACAGAGGGAGATAAAAACAGGAATACTCAAAGAGGAGCACATTCAGTGTCATTATTACTTTTTTTATTTGACACTTCAAAGTGCAAATGTGTGTTTACCCACTGTCAGATATTGATTTATGTATCAGATTACCCGGAACGTGCAGCAATAATCAGATGTGACCGGTATCAAACAGTGATGCAGCAAGCTAACCCAGGGATCCTCTCCCTCTTGGTCTATCCTGAAACAGCTGTTTGAGCTCTAATTAAAGGGAAGTAGCAGGTGTCACCTGAGCCCCGACTGCAGGGGCACACCTGGTTGCATTAATTTGATCCAAAGTGGTTTTGACGGACCGCCTGCACTCCGGCGTCCCACATTAAGCCACTGGAACTGAGCACCTGCTTGCTAACACCGCTCCGTGGAGCTACGCCAAGCCGTCCAGCCCTGTGGCTTCACAGTGACCCAGAGGGAGTCAGCTCACTCATCTCTGCCTCCGACTCAGTGGCAAACATCTGTAAGCGAGCGGATCTGCGATACTGACCTGTAGTCACACTGATCCAAGGGCCGGGCGAGCCCAAGATAATTGTCTAAGGAAGACTCCCAGAGGCTGTAAAGGCGGCTTGTTTCAGATCTCCTGATGATTTCACAGGACATTTAACTTTACACCTCTCATTTGTTACCTCCTCAGGGTGTTTCCAAATATCCATTACCAGGTTTCCAAGGAATGGAGCAACCCTTAACCTCCACTAGCTTTTATGTATGCATAAATCGCCTTGGGGATAAATGTGACACTGCATTTGGAGGTAGTGACATGGTGTGTGATTGTGTACAAGCTAAAGCAAACAGCTGACCTTCAAAAGTGAGCAGTGAGAAAAGCCACAAAATGTGAAATTACAGATGCAATTTTTCGTCCTTTCTAATGAAATTAACAGTAAGAATGAAGCTGCAGCCGTTTGAATGGGTTGTGCCTCAGGTCATGCTGCACTCTCTGTTGCAACAGTTTCTTTGTGCCACAACAATACATTAATTTCATGAGTCAACAGGCTACGACTGGCAGCTTGTGTCGAGCTAAACAGTGTTTAATTGGATTCCAATCCATGGCAACACCGCCTGAGGCTTGTTTCCATCTTTTATTTCAGCAGCACCTGGAGCGTAATGGCGGTGATTACATCCCTCCTGTGGTGTCCCGGTGGTTCAGCCTTCAAAGGCCCCCGGGAAAACGCCCCTGACAGTCACGGTCCATGCTGCCCTGCTGCCCTGTTTGGCTGCTGGCAAACCCCAAGCTGCCGCTGATGCTGAGTTTTTGTCACAGCACTGCTGAGACATGGCCAGGTTCAAAGGGAATCATGATAATGCAAAGCAAATTAATTGTTTGCTGCACAAACTCAAGCACAGTCGAGGTTCCAAACAATGCATCAACAAGGACTCCCATTTGTAGAGGCATAAAATGAAAGCTGTTTACTTCAAAGCAAATTAGATTTACTTGGAGAGAACTTCTATGAAATACAATCAGTTCACTCTTGATGAGAACAAACAAGCACATAGTAAACATGGTAACAGTAAATATTAACAAAGTAGCTTGCTATTATTCAGGAGGACTTATACACGAAACGTGATCATCTTCAAGGAGCAAAGAACTGGTCCAATAAGGACTAACTTTGAAACACAGATTCTCAAATGTTCAGAAATCCTTAGTATGAACGTCTGTACTAACAAAGCCACATTAAGCATAATGAATTAAGTTGCTACCCTGAGCTTTCAGTCAATTCCCACAAAGGTCCCCAGCAAGTTAGAAACCTCCATCTGGTGAGGAGGACTTTATGTTATGGTGGAAAGATCCAGAAAAGCTAGAGATTTCACATAAGGAGTAAGTGAGTTTGTTTTTATACAATTCTCAATATTTCAGTAAGTTGAATATGTGGCAAGCCCCAGCATCTATTTAGCTTAGCTTGGTGGTAAAGAAACCAGGGGGAACATTTGGCCTGGCTAGCATAACGTACCGGGCAGCACCAATAAATATCACATGTCCGTAGATATATTTTTGTTCAACATTTACAAAATAGGAGTGAAAGTCTAGTGCTATAGGTATATGCTAGCTGCCTGGCAATATTACGCTGATTACTTTAAGGTAGCAAAAACAAACACAGATTATGCATTTTTGTTTTTAATTACCAAAGCAACAAATTAAGGACAAATATCATGCAAAATACACTTTAAATGTGTTAATTAGCAAGCTGTAGCAGTGATGGTCAGGAAATCTTTTGTTGAGCCAGCTAGCTGCTTCACCATACTTCCAGTTTTTATGCTAAGCTAATTAGCTAGCAACTCCAGCTTGATTTTTTCTTAATATACCGGAGTTTGGTATCAATCTACTCATCTAACTCTCAGTAAGATTGTAAACAAGTGTACTTCACTCAATAATGTTTTATTTATTTGATAAACTTGTTTTTTTTATTTATAAAACATCATTTTTAAAGTAAATAAAGTGTATTAGAAGAATTTAGCACAAGCTCTCTTGTACTTTTTCTGCTTCATAAAATGGTACGGATGCAAATATCCAAGTTTTAAAGATGTAGAGAATTGAAAAAAGAAGTCATACATATTTTAAATATAAAATAATGACACTCACACCATTTGAAATGAAGTCTTTCAGTATCTTCAGAGTGACACCAGCTAACGAGGCCCTGTGAGGAACACATGGAGCGATCACTCCCCCCATCCATGTAAATCGCAGAAAGGTCACTGACCCCTGCCGATGGAGATTTGGTAGGACGGCCTGCACATGAAGTCTGCACTGACAGCACTGGGAGGAATAAAAATCACTGGGTCTCTGACCTTCAGTGTAGCCCCTCACGGTCTTACAACCATGGAGTCAGACATATGTGAATAATACATCTGCCTCTCCTGCTGGGATCACGGCTCTCACATGAAGACACACACCAACAACTTGTTTTCAACAGCATCATTTTATTGTTGTTCAGCTGAATTCAGCTCCATGTACGCTATAATATGATTATGCAGGGATATAAGTTGTACAATGTATTTTTTAAGTTACAATTTAAGTGTCTGTAAGCATTCTTCCCCAAAAACAGTAAATCTAATTGATTTTTTTTGAGAGTCTTTACACTTAGTTATTTATTCTTAATTCACTTTCTTCTGAAGTTAAATTTTATGGTTTAGCAGGACACAAAGTTGTGTCTGCTCTCCATAGTTTCATAGATTCTTTTACATTGAATTTATAATTCACTCCTTTTTTGTTAGTCCTTTTATTCCAAACCAACCAGAGCTTGAAAGAAAAGAAAAGAAAACACTCTCTAGTTTTGGCCTCTACAGTAATTTCTCTCCCTCATGCTAGTAAGCGAACAAAAGATCGAGCAACGAGTATTGTGCACTTTGCACAGTGAGAATGAACAGAAATGCATGAAACATTTCACAATCCCCTGTGATTCCCTGGAAAGGCGGGCTGTCTCTCTCTTGTTTCCATCTGCTTTACATACAGGAACAGCTCTGCAGTTTGCACTGAGATTATTTGAATTTCATGGAGTGTTTGACATTTGATAATAGCGATGTGTGTTGATAGATTCTAGACTTCTCTGCTGCAGGTTTCCTATCATGTTTGCTCAGGCTTCCCATCCCAAAAAAGCAATTGAATACAAAAAACTCAAATATCTCTGTGTGACATCAAAATGACAAACCCAATTATTGTTTTAGCTTTGCCTGAGCAGATACATATCAATAAGTCTTTCGAGGAATATCTGTATTTACATAAAACATTCTGAGTAGCAGGTGCACTGAAAGGAGGGGGGAAACAAATGTTTGTGTAATAACTGCACTGTAATTGATTATGACGGAAGAAGTGTTGTCTTAGTTCCACATAATGACTGGATGCTGTTTACCTGTTTAGATAAATGTATTATTTATTGAACCTCTAGTGTATGTAAATGAGGCTGTGCTGTCACAGAAGCCCTGTTTTATGATAGGCTAATTGACTCAGCTTTATGACAGATTGCTGTTATAAGTGCGAGAGTTTGTGGACAGATGGGACAGTGTAGAGGCAGAGTGTAGGTGGGTGTACTCACAGTAGGATACTGGCAACGTCTGACAAACAGGTGTGTTTGCAGAGTGCAGGGCTGCTTCACTAAAGGATGTACAGATGTTACTACCCTCTACTGGGGCACTGCGTCAATGCAGATTAAATACTATACATTAAAAATAACGAACCTTTGCACTTAACATACTTTTTTATTTTTATTTAACAAGAACTGCAAGTTAACATACACTTGCTTCATTTTTTGGAAGCTTTTCAATCCGTTTGTGGCACCTTGAACGTAACACGGAACCATTGTTCGCCGAAACTGGAGTTCCCTTCCGGTATGTTTTTGTTGACCCACAGGCAGTGAAATTGAAGCACTTTGTGGACAACGACGGTGGTTAGAGTCTCTTACATTAGAATTAGGTTGGTTTTACAGTGAAAATATAATGGATGAAGGTAAATATAATATTTAAGTATTTAATTCAACTTTTACGAGTGTCTTTTGAACATGCTTCAGTTTCCTGGACGTGTTGTATCGATTATTTGATAACGTACTTTTATAAATAATCCAAATGTTTGCTTGCACGTGTTAATTTGTTAGGTGGAACTTTATTTGTTACAAAATTATTATTATTTCACAGCTTTTTAAAAAGAAGGTTTTCTGGGTGCCTTGTTCACAATTATCTTTTTAACCCTCCTGTTATGTTTGTTTCTCAGGAACAGCAATAATGTCCTGGGTCCATTTAATGCAAGGCATATTTAAATTATCCAAAAGTGTCAGAACCCAAAGAAATCCCAATAAACATTTTTTAAATCTCATTATTAACTCCATTACTAACCACTTAAATCAATATTTAGGGCAATTGTGTTCTTTAATTCTAACAGCCCATGGTTTAATGAGGATATCTCACTTGTTTTTAATGACAATTCATGTTAAAAGGGTGTGTGTGTGTGTGTGTGTGTGTGTGTGTGTGTGTGTGCGTGTGCGGGGTGAAATATGTCACACAGTTGCAAAGAAAGAACTAGTATTTGACACTTCTGACCCCTTTTAGCCTCCACTTTGACTGCCGGGTCAAATTGACCCACAAACAGTACATCTATAAACATGCAAGGGGGTTGAAAATATGTGAAATCAGCCATTTTCATTTCATATGTTGGTGTCGCCTATTAGGCCAAGCAGAAGAAGTTGCATACCGAAAAAAATACCTTTAACAATTTTTGGGAGATTCAAACTGTGGTAGTTAGCATGCACCATTTTGCTCAATGGTGACTTTTGTTATGCTTAACCAGTGTTACGAAATAGAAGCAAAATGTATAACTTTTGGTCGAATACACAGATGAAATCGTGTGGAATCCAATTTTATAATATGCGTCGATTTTCAGAGTCAAACCAAATGCATATTTTAAGTAGACGTGTTGAGCATATTTCAGTGTTTTTACACCTTCCAGTTAAAGCTATTGCAATACAGCCCTGCAGCAGCTCAGCTTACATCTGCATCCATTTAATGTTTTCTATGACCTGAATGTAGTCCATACAAGGTTGACTGAAATGGCTCATAGCTGACCTACTGGTGAATACTCCAGGCATGTGGTAGCTTAATGCAATCATTCAATTTGGCTGTGATCAGACTGCAACAGAGTTCACAAAACTGTTAGTCTGAACTGTAATGAATCAGGTGCTCAGAGTTGGCTGCCTTATGCTTTTGTTGTGGCACAGATCAGTACAACATGCATGGAGTCACGTAGAGCCAGAGTTTCAGAAACCAGGCATCCCATAATGTCCTCACCTGCTTGAATCTATGAAGATGAATCTGTTTCACTGTAGAAAAGACAAAATGCATTGTGTGTATTGGTGGTCAGTTTTTAATAATGATAATTCTCAATCAGAAGATATCAGCCTTAACCTGTCTGTCACTGTCTGTCCCACAGCATGAGGACCACCTCCCCAATGGCTGATCTGTGTTCAAAGATCTCCGCTGTCTTGCCTCCAAGTGAGGAGCAGTTTCCACTTCAATTCAGCGACAAATTGGAGTCCAGCATGGTGGAAATGTTAAGACGGTCCACACAGCAGCTGTACAGCCGCACCACCACGAGGACCAGCCGGATGCTCAATGCTCAGATTATTCTGGATTTTTCGTGGGAGAAGCTCAACATGGGAACATGGCGAGATGTGGACAAAGAATGGAGACGTGTTTATTCTTATGGCTGCCTGTTCAAAGTGGCAGCTTTGTGCTGGGACGATCCGTCCACAGAAGAGATCCTGCAGGCTGTGAAGACTTGTGACATGGGATTACTCATGGGGGCGGCCATCATGGATGATGTACTTCAGGTGATCGTTCGGATCCTGCAGGGGGAAGTGAGGAAATCAGCTAGAGAAGAAGAGGGGAAGGAGCATCCTCAGGTTAAGGTGGGTGACTAAAAAAAGAAGGAAATAGACAAGAGTTATCTTAAAATAAGATGTACACTTAATGGCCATTTTAAAGGAGCTGTTCTGCTTTGCAGTATTTTCTTTGTTGCCCTTCTTCTGCCGTCACTTCAAATCAAGTCCAACCAACACACAGATGGCAGATCATTCTGTTTGAAGATTTTAAAATTTTCTGGAAGCAAGTCTTTTTTTCCCCTTTGCCCTAAAAGTTATTTAAACACCACAGCAATCGGTAACTCAAAATCTGGGGTGCAATTTACACTCTCATATTTCATACTTTAATCTAACAGTTGTCATTTTCTTGGCAAGTCATTTTTTTTGTCAATTATATGTAAAAAAAAGTTTTTAAAAAACATTGTTAACATCATCGGATGCAGGTTTGGTTTAATGTATGGTCAATAATTTGACGGCAGGGAACTTTCCATCAAGTAAGTCAAAGAAAATCTGTTTGAAAAGTTCAGATTTTATGGAAATTGAATGTGAGAAACACTAGAAGAGGTTATGAATTGTCAGTAATTATTTTAGGATGTTTGTCTTATCTTTTTAAGCCCTACTATTGAGCGATATGATCAAAGGTGTGCTGTTTGTATGTCATTTCCCCCTCAAAGCTCCTACTTTTAACACTGAACTAAGCTGAACATGAGTCAAACCAGTTTTGTTTGTTTTTTTGCAACCTCAACAGAGAATAAAGATCGAGCTCCCGCGTGTCCCTGCGATCAAAGGGGAGCAGGCTGTTCCCAGGATCAGGTGTCCTTCACTGGAGAGCTTCAACACCAACCACCTGCTCCCCCTCAGACCCGTGATTTTAGAGGGGATCATTGACCACTGGCCCGCCTTCAACCAGAGACCCTGGAGGTTTGTGTTGTTGTTCATTTAAAATGCTAACTGCATGGTTCAGCATGCTTTCGTCCATCAGATTGGTAAACAAGGAGATCATTCAGACGTGGTATTAATTAACGCCTCCTGGGTGATCCAATCACAAGTGGACAGGTGTAAGTACGAACACTCAGACTTTGCATCATCTCCGTCGACCACTTCTGATTGGATTTCACCTTCTTGCTCCATATGCAAAGAAGCACTGGGCCCCATTCACCCTCATTAGACTTTAAAAGACACTGAACAACAAAAAACTGCAGGGAGAGGGAGATCGCTGCTGACTGCTCTGAGACAGAGGAGGGGGTGATCACAGAGTGAGGTAATGACTTGATGTCAAACTTTGTTACATGATGAAGACTGATGTCCCACTGCAGTTATGAGTACTATCAGTGAAAACTACAAGATCTGCATGAATAACGCACAGATTTGTGATGTCTGACGTCTCTGTCCTCATTTTGCTGCATTAGTAGAATGAACTGCTCGTGGAGTTCAATTTCCGATCATGTCAATCAAATCACATGGAGATGTAGATGACGTACTGAATCATTTATTACAGTGGGCTGGACATGGAAATACATTGTACCTTATTGAGTGGGTGACAGAGCATCACAAACAGACAGATCCACATCTCTATGAATCATCGGTTAACTGTTTTATTGTAAACTTTAAAGACATTTTTTTATCACATCTCAGACTCACGCTGTCTGGCCCTCTTTTCTCTTGAGTGTCAGGATCGTCCAGTTTAAAAAGTTGAATCTATTCTCCTGATTGAATAAATATGGACACTAATATATCTGCACTTCAATACACAATCCACTGTAGTGTATAAACTGTGTATTCACATATTGGAATGACGTGAGGAGTAAATTATAGGGAGAGAGAGCAGTCCTTAATTACCCCATTTCTACCAAAGTGGTGATAGTGCTAGTTCAGAGTTGGTTCTTGAAAGCCTCTTAAAGGTGACATATCATGCAAAATTGACTTTTTAATGGTTCTTTACCTGAAATATGTGTCCCTGGCATGTCTACAAACCCCCCGAGAATGAAAAAAATCCATTCTGCCCCTGTTTTGATTTCTACACCTTTCTGTAAATGTGTGTGAAACGAGCCGTTTCAGACTTCCGTGTTTTTGTTACGTAACAACAATATCTGGTCTGTCACGGAGTCAGAGCTCGGAGCTTGTTCAGCCCATAGACTGTATAAAATAATACTGAATCCCTCCCCCGTTTTTCATTACCTGCACAAATGTGTGCTAACAAGGAGCTTAGGAGGGACATAGCTATATGTTCATAGCTATAGCTGTAGCTGTAGCTGTAGCTGTGTATCAAGACACACGTCGACATACTGACAAATAAAACAACAAGAAACACTAAATCTGTGACCAATCCTTCATAAAAGGTCCTGCTGCCTTTCTGGCAGAGGTCGGTTTTACTCCCCACGTCTGCAGATTTGAAGATCTAGTGGATGATTTTTATTTATCATGGATAAGTGCTAGCGCTAGTTAGCATAGCCACATAGCTACATGTTCGTAGCTGTGTACCAAGACACACGTCTACATACTGATAAATAAAACAACAAGAAACACTAAATCTATGACCAATCGTTCAGAAAGGTCCTGCTACAGGCGCCTCTCCGTCAGGATCAGATTCAGAGGGTTGAAGTAACGCGATCTCTGAGCAGCCGTGTATATTCAGCCAACATGTAAACATTAGATCAACGTGCTGGAGAGCCGAGGCACATCCACTTCCGGAGGGGGCGTGGTCAGAGGGAAAACAGAGTGTTCTGATGAGGAATGAAGAAGAGGACTTTTCAGGCATGCCAAAATCTGATTTCAAAGTGTTTTTTTGAGCATAAACTTTAAAGACATGTTTTGGGGACCTCTTAGACCAATATATATTGATGAAAAAAGCGTGATATGTCCCCTTTAAGAACCAGCTTGCTTTTTCACAGTCAAGGACCACAAGAGAGCCAAGTCTTCTAGCCCAGCAAGAAGTGGAACAACTCTGGAACCCTTTTTTTTTTGGTTCCGGGCCATTATTAGGTGGTTGAACCACAAAGAACTGGTTCCAGATAAAGCCTAGTTTATACTTCTGCGTCTAATCAACAACGTAGCTGATGCTTGTAGGTCTGCGTAGCCCCCGTACCTAAGCAGAGGCCTACTCATGTAGCTGACGTGCACCTCCTCCAAAATGTATAGATATATATATATATGCATAGAATTGACACGGACCGCAAGCCCTGTGATTGGTCCGTTTGGTGGCATTGTATTTCCTGCATTTACAGCACTTCTGGGATCGCCACACATCAGCCATGTATTTCATCTCCTCGGACGTCTCCTCTCTATCCTTCCCTGTAAACATTATTGATTAGATAAATGGCAACATGTACCAGTTGTAAATTATCATAACACGTTCTGAATCGTTGAGAAAAGGTTAACAGAAAACGTAGTGGTGCCGGAAACAGGCGACCTGACCATCAGACCAAAATGCCCTCAAGCGTTTTGGCGGAGTATTGCTGCGCGACACAGAGACATCGATGCACAAGTAGGTATGCTCACGTCGGCGTCGACCACTGCTGCGTAGGGTCAACGCAGGAGTATAAACTAGCCTTTAGGCACTGGCCCTGAACCAGCCCTGGAACTGCGTTGGACACATGAGGATGCACACGTGTGTCCTAAACCACCTCTGCATGTGACTGGAGTGATCAGACCTCATTCCATCCTTGGGTCGCGTTGAGATGCGTTCACACCTCGAGCTGAGGCCTTCCACTTGTGATCGGATCACTCAGAAGGCATGTTGAGGTGTGATCGGGGCCCACGGGTCTCCTGGGAAATAAATGCCAAATCTGTAACCTCTGGCTTCCCATCAGTAATAGCAGTAGTCAAACACTGTTGCCCTACTTCCGTTCAGGCTCTATTATAGGAAGTGAAAGTTTATATCCTAATTGCATTAAGATGTGGGTAGGTATTAACACCATGAACTAAGTTTTGTTTAGTTTACTTGTCACAAAATCCCTGCCTCCAATGTCTGACACCAGAGTCTGATTTAACCGCCTCTCCATTTAAGAATCTCCTTCACTGTCCTCCCTCTCACTGCCGACTCTCGACAGCTGACTATTCACTCTGACATCTGACACACGGCTCCTGGCATCACACTCTGATTGTGGAGGAGGACATCCACGAGTGCATACCTGACATATTTTGGAGCAGAGTTAGACTCCTGAATCGCTAAATGATTGTTTAAGTGAATCCGCTGCAGTTTTTGATTCATTGATTTTTCTCCCTTCCTGCAAAGCATAGAATACTTGAGGTCTGTCGCTGGCTGTCGGACTGTTCCTGTGGAAGTGGGGTCAAGGTACACGGATGAGGAATGGTCTCAAACACTGCTCACCGTCAATGAATTCATTGATCGATATATCGTACATAAAGTAAGCGTCTTGCTCCTGCATTGATGATATGAAAAATAAGGATGTTACACCTCCATGTGATTCCAAAACACTTATTTCATTTCATATAGTTTGTCTCCATCCAGAGTGGCGGTGAAGCTTCGGGTTACCTCGCTCAACACCAGCTGTTTGATCAGGTATGGCTCCACTTTTGTTGACATTTGTGTAATCGGTGACTTGTTGCATATAAAATAATAATCAATTAACTCTGTCAGTTCACTGATTGATTCCTCAGATTGTATTTTTCATCATAATGAAGAGCAGGATCTCCTTTTTCGCCAGCTTTCATCCTCACGCCGCATTACTTTGAACTGTTCTGACTTTTAGTCCTGATGTTAATGTCAATACATCTTCTCTCGTGAACTTTACAAAAAGGGCACCTCATCAAAATTACAGCTGGGTGTTTTAGACTGTTAAATGAATCAGAGTGAGGCTAACGAAGTGGTCATCACTCATCTGGATATTTCACACGAATTCCTAAAATTATGCAAGAAGCACTTTCATTAGTCTGTTCCTTCATTCATATCTATGAGCGCTTCTTAGATCGCAGAATTACAACCTAGAATGGCAAATTTAATCCTTTCATAGATATTCAATACATCTTCATTGGAAATTCTGTATTTCCTTGGATGTAGAATTTGTCAGTTTTGATAGCAAAAATATCAATAACTCAACAAAAGCAGCATTTGATGGTAGAATTTGAGGTTTTGATGTCCATGTGTAATGATATACACTATTAAAGCTGGGGTTGGTAGTCAGATTTAGATACACTTTTTGTTATACTGGTTAAAATGATCTTTATGTCCCCATGGCAATCAATACATAACGTGTTCTTAAAAAAGAATGAAAAAAAGCTGCTATCTACAGCCGGAGTAAACCTGGGAAAACACCAACCAATCCCTGCCTTTAGGGACCAATTTATGAAACCAATCAAATCCCGTCCTGCCGTTCTGCCCGCCTTCTGCATCTACATTTCCCCAGCGTACACTCCCCGTCTCCTGCCTCTATTTACTGCCCCCCTCGCTTGACCTTGGACCTGTCCCCTCTGACCCGGATCAGAGTCTAAAAAGCTTTCACCATGGAGACTCTGACAAGCAAAAAAATTCAAGACCTATAGTAAGTCCTACAGAAAATTTAGACCTGATTTTGTGTCATAGGTACAACTGGAACTGGGGGGCGTGTTAGAATGAGTCCTGATCAAATGCTACATCAAAATTCATGCTAGTTTTCTGTGACTACCAACCCTAGCTTTAACTGAGTAATTTCAAAGTGATACGTTGGAGTTTCCTCACATACAATGACCACAAAGAGTTCCAAACCAAAAGTTAAGGGGAAAAAGAGCATTTCATTTCATTAGTTCTGGGTTAGAACCACAGACTGTATAAATTATGGACGTAGTAACCGTGACGTCACCCATCTGTTCCCGAAGCGCTGTTTTGAGGCCAGTCGGCGTTGGCGGCCATGTTGGAAATGTTGAACTCAACCTAACTGCTGTCGAGTGAGTGTGACGTAAAGAGACAGACTTTGAGCCTCCTAGCCAACAGCATAAAAACATAATCCTCAAGTGCCACAACAGTAACGGCTAAGACAGAAAAGCTCTAAGCATTTAAAGTAGATCTATAATATTCAATGTTACTGTAAACATCCCAGAGGGCTAAATGTTCTACTGTTGTATTAACAGTCTGTTTCATGACAAACTCCCCACAACAACAGCTTCCATCTCTTCATTCACACACTAGCCTCTTCGCCTCCCAATTATCTTCTCCTGTCTTCTGGTGATATTCCATTTTATGAAGTCACCCAAATGACACAACTAGACTTTTTAATGTTTCACTCAATAGTGCATTATCACAACAGGTGATCTGGTGCGGACGAGTCTGGTTGGTGTCAAAGTTTTTCACATAGACCAAAACTAAGATAGGGAGAGAGACATCAGCAGCAACCAGCTGCACATAACTTTAAAAACAGGGCATAAAGGACCTCTCTCTTTGTCTCTCTTTCTGGTTGCTTGCAAAGCGTGTGTCAGACGTCAGGGGCAGAGACGCTTTCGTACAGATGAAAAATATGGAGTGTAGTAGTGGCAATTGGTGGCAATTAATTAATCAATCAGGTTTTATTTATATAGCGCCAATTCAAAACAAATGTTATCTCAAGGCGCTTTTACAAAAATAGCAGGGTTAGGGTTTTTCAAAAGAGAGATAATACATATTCTCTGGTGTCCAAGTTGCCAGATGCTCTTAAAAGGAACAACAAGATCTTATTTAGTCAGTCACTTTGGTCTCCAGTGCTCTGCTGAAATGCTTTTGTCCTTGTGCTGTTCCCTCAGATCCCAGAATTGAAGGAGGACATTCGCCTCCCTGATTATTGCTGCCTTGGTGAGGGAGAAGAGGAGGACATAACCGTTAATGCCTGGTTCGGGCCTGGAGGCACGGTGTCGCCCCTACACCAAGACCCTCAGCAGAACTTCCTGGCTCAGGTGACGTCAACAACACAAGTTATGAATCGAGTTAAAGTCAAAAGATCTATCATGTGACCAGTTTATTTATTTATCAACCACACTCTTGTTTTCCCATCAGGTAGTGGGGAGCAAATACATTCGCCTATATTCCCCAGAGGACACAGACAAGCTGTACCCCCATCAATCCCAGCTCCTCCACAACACCAGCCAGGTAGGATTGACAGTGCATACAGATAGTGCATGTTGAGCCTGCAAATGTATGCAGTATTCCTAATGTATGACTCCTTTGCATGCAGGTGGAGGTGGAGAATCCTGACACAGATCGCTTCCCGAAGTTTGCCACCGCTCCTTATCTTGAATGTGTCCTGCAGCCCGGAGAGGTGCTGTTCATCCCAGTAAAACACTGGCATTATGTCCGCTCCTTGGAGCTCAGCTTCTCTGTCAGCTTCTGGTGGTCATGACTACAGATCCGTCATAAACAGATATTTTTTTAAAGCCAAGTGTGACTGTAGCTTGTTTTCTGCTGCCATGGGGGGAATTTAATTTAGAGTTTTACTACTAATGCGATGCTAATTCTCATAAATCTTGTGACAACCAGTGATCACACAAACCTTTGATCCATGAACAATGAACACACACTGCTGAATGATTAGTTTAATTGAGCTGCTGATGAGTGCAGCAAAATCTATTGTGTGGAAAGCTACCCGCAGGAGAGAAAAACAAACAAATGAGCAGTTAAAAGTGTGTGTGCTCATTTTATCCTGCATATCATTTACAGAGGGTTGTTAGCCATCTAATTTGATAGGATGCGTTTCTCTTTTCAAATTGGCTTATTTAATTGTATTCTCAATCTCATACCTACAAATTTCCTCACGTGTGATTTCCATAATTCATGGAAATGAGGCAAGTCTTCAAATGTAATAGCCTAGGGAGCTACAGGTACAGAAATGTGCTAATAAACACAGGTCTGTGGTTAAATTGACAGTCTGAGGCAATGAAGCAGGTCACAGATGGAAATTAATTAATTAAATGAATTAATCCCCCGGGCACAGACCCACTTTGAAATTAAAATCGTCTCACTGGCCGGGTATCACAACAGTATGACTCATGTCTAGCACTGAAAACACATCTGACTACAAAAACTGTCATGTTGGATTTTAGACCTGTGACAAACCCAGTCATGTAAAACAGGAATCCAGTTAAATCAAGAGCCATAATAAGGATTATTATCTGTGTGAGGATGTGAGAGAATAAAGGAAATTGGCACTGAAGGGCACTTTTAACCTGACTTCACACCGAAATAACATTCAGCCAGCAGGTAGTGCTCTGAAAACTGTGTCAAATCTGTGTACTGACTTCCCCTCCAAAGTTTCCTCTGCACTAATATGAACCCTGCCTTTACTTAACTCTGTGAGTAAACGCTGTACACTTCACTTAGCCGTCAGTGCTTTGTAGTTGTCAAGTAAGTGGCACAATTGACTTAAGATCGCACAAAACTGCTTACACTCATTATAATGTGATCAATACTCAATTACCAGTGAAGTAATGTGGGACCTCTGGGCCTATAACCCTTTCTCTCCCACCTCGACCCTCTCCTCCCGCTCCTCTTTTGATTAATGGCCGCATGGATTTTTGAATAAATCTTGGCAAAGCAGGATTACATCCGGAAGATTAATCTTGTTTTCTGAGACGGTAAAGTGACTCATGGATGTACATTTGATACCTTATTTAGAATAAACACACAATCCACTGAAATGTGCAGCACATCATGAGGAGGTGTTAGAGTGCTGTAAAGGGGCCACTTAGGAAGGTGTGTAGGTTCATGAAATTTTATGTGTGTGATTTACAGATCATGAGCAGCTTGATCAATAAGCACAGCCTCTGTAAATAACCCACTACATAAACAGTCATTCAAAGATTCAAACCTTCCCGAGGTAGCCTTGAGTGCGTTCCATATGTATGGCGTGAGCTCAACGTTATGTTATTACCTGGCTGTGTTATGTGCAATTAGCTCTCAGTAGCAAAAGTGAAGCCAGGAATAAACTGATGACATGTCAAATCAAATTAATCCACGTAAAGGAGTCAAGCATGTTTCAGCTCAACCTGATTTTTAGTTTTTTTGTACCACATTGAGGATGATAAGAATCTGTTGCCATGGACCAACTGTGTCACCAGAGGGACTATTTTTTATTAGCTACAGTCATATTTATATAATAAAATCATCTTTTAATTACTGTTTAGTTTCAACATGTTTGTGTCTGTGGTTGGTAGCAGGGTCATTTGTTTTTAAAAGACATATTAAGGCCTACCTTTGTAATCTGGATTTTAACTCAGAGGGATATAAGGGATAAGTCAAAGTTTTTATTCAATCTTTTTTTATATAGCACCAAATCTCAACAAATGCTATCCTCAGATCCCTTATAGACAGAGCAGGTTAGACCTTACTATACGTTATTAAAATGAAATTGTTGTGAAGTCAATAACATATATAAACTGTATATATATATATAGATATATATCTATATATATACAGTTTATATATATATATATATATATATATATATATATATATATTATTGACTTCACAATTATTTTATTTTCCCTATATATTTTGTTTGACTCAGATTTTACTGGGTTTTAATTATTTTTTCTAACTTCTATTTACTTAACTTTTTAAATACAGTGAGTATAATAGTTTATTTTTATTATTTAATTAAAAAATGTATATATTTCTTTTTTAGTTTTCAATATTTCCTTTTTAATTCTCTTGTTGTGCTACATTAATAAAGTTGAGATGAGTTGAGTTACAGAGCAGGACGTCTAACCAACATATGGTTATGTAAATTAGAATTAGACAGGGTGAGCAGGACCCTATCGCAAAGTGAAGGGGTCTTATTGGGATTCAAATTTACATATCGACCTGTTCACTATATATTATCTCCTGCATAAACAGGTAGAAAGTGCAGTGAGTGCTGGACTTTGTTTCAATGAAATTGCCTCAAATGCAAAATGTAAAGAATTTTATTCATCGAAGATTCACAAAATTGTGTAAAAAGCACTAAAAACATGCAAAATTTACAAAAGTTAAAGACAATGATTGTCAGGCAATAATTAGTTCAATGTTACAAAACAATATTTTATTATTTTCTCTGTTCTCTTATTTATCAAACTGTCAATTACTCTGACAAACTATAAACAGCTTACACAAAGTAACAGATAAACAAAATATGTAAAAATATTATTTCTTTAAAGACGAACCTGAGCGTGAAGCGATGTAGATAAGTATTAGTTAGGGTGGGTAGTTACTTTTATCATCCTCCAGTTAGATGAACGGTGCAAAGGTGCAAAAGAAAATAATGTTAATTATTAACTATGATATGATCAGGTAACTAGAGCTGAAAGTGAACAAGGTTCAATCAGACTGATAACCATGTAACACTGTCAGATATGGTTCTTCAGGCAGCTTGGTTGCTTTTGAGTTGAATGTGTTCTAAAACCTTCAGTGCATCAAACCAAAGAGATGATCTGTTATAACCTCGAATGACTCTTTTTTTCTGGTGGTCTCAGTCTCTACCATCAAGTGCATGTCCAAAAACAACTGTTCCTTCTAATCTTCCTGCAACTCTGCAGAGAAGTTCTGCATCCTCTCCACCACGAAGAAGCAGAGTGTTCCAGTGAAGCCCAGGGCGACCATCATCAGGAGCTGCCACATCAGCAGGAGGTAACCGCTGTAGAAGAATGCCACCGCTGCGAACACAGACTGGAAACAAGGTGATAGATTAAATAGACAAAGTATGAAATAAACCTTTTATAACATTCCAAGACAAATACAGGTTTGTGATTTTTTTCAACCAAGAACGCAAGACAAGTGATTTACAAACTGGATGTTTATGCTTAGGCGCACAAAAAAATGCAGTCCGGTTTAAGTTCAGCTCAGAGAAAGTAGCTCAATATCTCCACTTTATTTCGCAGGGTGCCAAGGCAGAGATTAAAAGGCGTGTGTGGGTTTTTCTTTTCCTTTTTAACAAGGCTTCTGATGAATATGAATTTCTTTCATAGACAGGACAACATTTAAACCCCACCTTTCCTCGGATTTGCTGACAAAGTCCGAGATATTGGCAACTCAGGATTACCTGGATGAATTTGAAGATGGCAAAAGCAGGCGCGCTCTGTTCTGCATAAACACGGCCCAATATACTGTACAGCTGTGTGTTGAAACAACTGTCCCCGAGTCCGAGCAGGAAGCTGCATAGCAAGGCGATGGATGCGCTGAGAGAGGAGATACAGTGCTCATTAAAGCAGAATAGGATCAACACTGGCCTTCAATGTATTCACTCCTGCTTGTTTTGAGAGAAATGGATTACCTTGGAGTGAGATATGGGCTCCTTTGGGTGGTGGTTTTAAAGACGGTAGGAGCATCACTCGGGATGTTCAGGAATATCAAATAGAAAGCAACAAAATGAACAACCATTCCTAGAAACACCACAGAGGTCCGTCTGAAGCGGTTGTTCTTGCACACCAATCCAAACAAGCCTCCACCTGATGAGGAAGAACACACCGGTCCGGTAGTCATCTCAACTTGAAATCAGCTGAATGTGCTTTGATGGAGAAAGCAGACTTACCCACTATCTCTCCGACTCCCACCATAATCCCAGAGATCCCGATCAAGCCTTTCGCTGCTTCTCCAAAGTGTGTTGTCGCTCCAATGCACGTCCCGTACACTCCACTGTAGAAGGATAGCTCCAGGCCTGGAGAACAATGAGTTCATGCTGTAGCTGTGAGCCATCACCAGAAGCTAAATACTTACATTAATGCATTCTCCACACAACTTACCACTGTACGCCATGCAGGGGCTCAGGAGCAGGATGGTTTTAGCCTTCAGAAGCTGCAGGATGGTTTCTGAACAGGCGGACAAACACATTTGAATTGGTAATAAAGCCATATTATATTCCAAACACACACAACTTTTCTTACTTTTGCACTGAGCTGAGATAAAGATGCAGAAACATTACTCAGTGACAATTAAATTTAAATGTAGATGGCAGCTGGGGGAGCATTTCAAAGCAGGTGGAAAAACACCAAGCGAGGGAATTCAGACTTTAAAAGAAGAAATCACACTGGGTTTATTTATATGCCCAGGTTCAGCATCTCAACATAAATCTGTGTGCATCTCTGATCAGCTCCGATGCCTTTCAAGCAGGTGTACAGATACACAAAAGACAAGCAGTAATCTGATCACTCCGGCTTCTTCGGGCTGAACTGAAGGCTGGGGTAAGTGCAGCCAGGTTTCCCGATGACAAACAGATGTAATCTGGAATAAAAGTCGAGCACAGGCAGTTTTTGTGTGCTCTGTGTGAAGGCTAGAAGATTGTAATCTTGATGAAAACACGTCCTGCTTGTGTCAGACTAAAGGCAATGAAGTGTGAAGAAGTGGAGGTGAGCTGCAGTATGCAAAACAAGTCATAATGAAGTTTATTGAATGAGCAGCATCAACTGGTTAAAGTTTTAAACTGTCCAGTGATATCATCCATTAGAGGAACTGGCTCAATATTTGTATCTATCCATTCATGGTCCCCAGATGTGAATCCCTACAGGCGTTCATGACCCATATTGTTTAACTAGCAGCATGAATGGTTAAAGTTTTATAATATCCAGGGAAATCATCCATTAGATTAACTGGCCTAATATTTTTTACAGGCATCCATGGTCCCCAGGGGATTATAATGACAGGAATAGCCTGTAGATCCTCTGGGAATCACCATCTAATTGTGGTCACGGAGTAGAAAAACAGGATTTGCAGACATGCGACTCAAATTAAGTCAGAGATAAGGTTGAAGATGAGTGAAGAAGCCAACCAACTATTTTACCTGATTCCATACCCAACACAGATTCTGTACCATATGTACCAAAGTACAACATGCTAACTTTTCAGGCTGGTGGTGTTCTAGGGAATCAACCTAGTTTATATTTAAGACTAAAATATGTGCAACACAAACTAGAACTTTTGAAGTCACGACAAGTTGTATTTGGAGAAACCAATATTATACAGTAGCTGGATCAATGAAAAAGTACATAAGTGTGAAGACAGTAAGGCTTCATTACAGCACTGTCACTGACTCACAATATAAAAAAGGCTAGTGGGAGACTTCACATGTAGTGTAAAAGTGCTTTGAGAGTTCTAAAGACTAAAATAGTTCTACTTAATGAAGTTAAGGTGTTAACTTAGATTCAGGAGCAGGACCCCGCCTAAACCACACACTCAATCATCTGATAAGCCAACCAGTTTGTCTGTGATTCTTCAACCCACCCTACCCTCTCTTCCTCTCCTTTAACCAACTTTATTCCTCATCCCTTTCTACTCAATTTGTGCATGCTTCTCCTGGGCTTTTATCTAATCCAAGGTACAGCCTGGGTCAGAATAACGCTCTAATGGAACCCCCATCCTGAGTCTCCTTCTGTTGGGCCACACTCCACCACACATCATAACATACATCCATACATCAGAGGCGGTAAATCCTGGACAGGTGGTCAGTCCATCACAGGGCTAACATGTAGAGACAAACAACCATTCACACTCACACCTAATACACCTGCACCCAATTTAAAGTCACCAATTAACCTGACAATGTTTTGGACTGTTGGAGGAAGCCTGACTACCCAGAGAGAACCCACACATGCACGGGGAGAACATGCAAACTCCACACCAGGGATATGAACCAGGAACCGTCTTGTTGTGAGGCAACGGCAAACCACTGCACCACTTTGTAGTAAGTACAGTTAATTTACAATGTAATTCATTACACGTCCGTATCTATGAATGGATCCATACTGAAACAGTACTTGTAGACTGATGTAGACTGAAAATTTGTGAATCCAGTCGGGCAAGCTATTCCAAAACTTACTGAATTCTGTCTTGGCATCCTGCAGGGCAGTGTTTGCTCTGTGCTTGTACCTATAAAACAGAAAACAGAGCAGCCTTAACTTTTATAAAAGTGAGATTAAGTAATGGCAAAACAAAAACGGAATAAAATAACTTCTCTAACGTAAGGAACATGTGAAGTTATTTAGATTAAAGACATTTGAGCTGCAAAAACATCAGACAGAATCTACAATATGCAAACAGTGCTTAGAAAGTACTGTTCCACGATAAATAATGGCTCCCTGTAGGATTCATTGTTATGCTTTGGGACACTAAAACCCAGACAAAAACCAAGGATCAAATACCTGCAACTGATGGATCCTTACACAGCCTGTAAACACAATCTGTCGCCACATAACTTCAGATACAGGCAGAGGGAACAGGTTTGTCAAAAACAAGCTTTTTATGATCTTCTAATTATAGTCTCAGCATGAGTTTCACGAAGTCGATACGTTACTCTATACGTATCCTCCGTGTCATGTCATTCTTTGTGACTTTTAGCCATCTTTGTGGCCAGCTCTATTTTTTTCATGTATATATATTTCCCTTCTCATGACGTGAGGCAAATTTTGCCACATGGATATTTCAATATGTCTAATGTCCTGTTGAAAGGCAAGGCCGAAGGATTTGGAGCCTTTAACTGTCTTCACTCTCAAAGAAAGAGTCTCTTTTCAACCCCCAAATCCTCCTGATTGTACTCTACTTATGTAAAGTGCCAGGATAAAGCTTGACTTTGTCAAAATTGCAGTTATCTGGATGATCATAGTCTTCACTTTTTGGGAATGAT
This sequence comes from Notolabrus celidotus, assembly GCF_009762535.1. Lineage (NCBI taxonomy): Eukaryota > Metazoa > Chordata > Actinopteri > Labriformes > Labridae > Notolabrus > Notolabrus celidotus. The sequence continues at coordinate 21,738,598 of NC_048291.1, forward strand.
AAAGGTGGTAAAAAAAACCCAGCTGGAATGGAGAAGTGTAGTCTTTGATAAAACTCTTCACATTTAAAGACGCACTATTTAAAGTGGAATGATGTTAGGTGGTTTGGTTATTGACTGGCTTTGCCAATCATGTGAAAACAAAATTTGAAACTATTATATCATATCCACTCTGATGTGTTGCCATACAAGTGACTATTTCACTTTTTTCACACCCTTGTGATTCTCTGACAGCATTCATATTCAGTGAATTTGTGAGTTGGCATTAAAAATAGTGTAATTATCTGAGGAATATTTGTTTACATCATACGGGTTGAGAGCAGTGACTGCCCTTCATCTTCAGAGAGCAACTCCTCTTCATGATGACTCTTCCTCAACACCAGGAAGCTGAGTGTGCCGAGCACGGAGGCGACCAACAGGGACAGGAAAATGTTTTTCCTGCTGCTGTCTGAGAGAGGAAGATTAAATTAAACCCCTTAATTAATAAACAGGAGCTGTAATAACAACATTAAACTGGAGCATATTCAGAATGGACAATCACTGCTTTAATTCTCTGGGTGGTATAATCAGGAAAGTGCTGACTCATGATGAGCCTTACCTGGTATCTCTGTTCTCCCATTCCAGTCAAAGTAAATGTACAGATTACCAAATAACATGCTGAAAGAGAGTTAAAAAGGTCAATCAGGTGAGGTATGACACTGACGTTCTTCAAAACAGGCAAAAGGTATCTGGTACTGGATGATCCAACTAATCCGACACTGAGTTATCTTGTCACTGTTTAGAAGCTTTAAACCATGACTCAATGTTTGGAGCCCCAAAAGTTCCACAAAATAACCATTTTTATCTAATGCAAAAAAAAAAGTATCTTGTGCGCGGAAAATACCTAACTCGTGTGAATAAAATAAAAACTTGTTCCCACAAGATAAGCATGATTGGCCCACAGTCCTATGCACACAAGATAGTTATCCTGTGTGCACAATGTACAATACAAAACATGAGTATCTAGTGCATACAAGATCATTTTCTCATGCCCGCAATATACAACGAAGCAGCTTTCGTGCATGAGATGACTATCTTGTTTGCACAATATGATTATCTTGTGCAAACAAGATACTTATTTCAAACACAAGATGTAATCATGTATTATAATAGAAAACTGTGCACATAGGATGCCTGTCTCATGCCCACAAGGTAACCATCCTGTGCACACAGTATAATAATAACAGTATGTTTTTGTATCTTGTGCGCACAAGATGAAGATAATCGCCTTGCGGGACCTCATGGGATCTGTGTTCTTTGCCATTGGACACATTTTTCTGTGTTATGGATCTTGAGTTTTACAAACTTTACTTGCGCTTTATGAATGTCATCTGTTTGAAAGATGAAGTACGATGCTATGACTCTAAGTTTGACTTAATTTAAGGCTGTTTTTTTGGGATGTCAAAAGTTGACATTTTGGAGATTTCATACTGTTGCATTTTGTACATTTTTGATTTGTTGAGTTTGTATTATCTAGTTTAGAATTTAATAGTTTCAACTTCACTGATAGTTTTCATTTGAGCTGTTTTTATTTACACTTCTTAATGTAGCTGCTGTCTATTTACAAAATGACAAGCATGTGGACCAATCGCAAATACCACAACATGTGTTTTGAAGGTCCATCCATGCATGGGTCTGTAAAAAACACACACAGTGTACAACTCAGCAACGACTAAGTACACTAAGAAGAACACAAAACTAAGATCTGAACACAACTGACTGAACAAATCAAGACATAATCAAACACTTCAGATGAGTTTTATGGTCCTGCAACAGCTGCATAAATAAATCCTAAAGTTATACCTTGCTGAAACCTAATGCCACAATAAAACCCATTTGTTTCCCCAGTGATGCTGCAGTAACTCTGTTGACAAATCAGAGACGAGAAGGATCATCAGTCTGCAGAGTAATTATCATGCCCTTAATGTAATTTGTTGCACAGCAAGTTTCGTGACTCAGATCTCTGGAGGAGGACTCACAGGCTTTCAAAACTCTGACCTTTAATTAAAGTGTTGCTATTAGGACAATCACTGTAATTGAAATAAAAACACTGGCCTTGCAGTAAAGTCTCAGCAGCTTAATGGACAACAAGAAGTGAAAAATACTTTTGTTGGACCAAACATTGAACTTAATAATCCGCATTCCTTATTCTAAAGCGCGAGTCTCTCTGTTTTTTAAGCTGTTTATTTGCCTTTTATGGTAAACACTGCTGTCTCATAAAACACTGTGATCTATTTCTGGCTTTAATTAAATATCACCTAAACTAAGACATGCAGATGAGCAATTAGTCTGTTCCAAATCCTCAGTGAGGGATAACAGGGGGTATTCATAAAGACAACAGTAACTGCTCTCTGCTTGTGTGTGTGTGTGTGTGTGTGTGTGTGTGTGTGTGTGTGTGTGTGTGTGTGTGTGTGTGTGTGTGTGTGTGTGTGTGTGCGTGCGTGCGTGCGTGTGTGTGTTTGTCTGCAGGCTGTGAAGAACTGATTCATAAGTTTACTGTGGCAGGGATCACTGCTGTGGAGTCAGATTAGCATTGCCCTATTGTGAGCTTTGGCGCAGGTGACAGCCAATGTAATTATTATACTAAAACAATTTGCATATTTTAACAAATACAAATTAGTCGTACCAGCCAGTGTGCACAAGCAGGGAGCCATATACAGGAAAGGGCCAAAACTCTCACCTGCAGATCTTGGCCTTTAGGGGCTTGGATAGTGTTAGACTTTTTAAGGGATATGAGGGATCGTAACATGATTTATCGGATTTATTTTTCAATAAAAAGACAAAAATGTTGGCTGCTCCAGTGTAGGTCTACCTTCGATCAACAATCATTGTATCAAGCAGAAACAAAAAAGCTGTGATAATGGATTGTGTGTTACACAGCAAATGCAAGGATGAGAAGGAATGTAGTAACGCTATGCAAAGTGATAGAAACCTTGGATTAACTTAGAGAGCAATTTAGATGGTTTATACATTCCCAAAATAAAAAAATATCAAATTCACTCAAGGCCAGAGAGAATCGCTTCATTATAATCTGATTATCAAAACGTGTGTGGTTTAAATGAACCTTGAAGTTTCAAATGAAGGAGTGCATGGAGGTAATGGTATCAGGGCTGAATCTATTACCACTGAATAGTCCCATATTTCTGTTGTATACCTGCACTGCAAGAGAGCCCAGAACATCCCTGTGTTCCTGTTGATTGTGGAGGCCTCCGAGTTCTCCACCAGAAAGTGTCCTTGAGCCGTCCAAAGCACTGCAGGGGAGAGAGGTCATTTGAGGAGTGGGTGGGGGGGGGGAGCAGTCAGTTAATTACCCGCGTGAAGCAAAAAATTATCTTTCTGTGATGGTTAGTTATGCATCTAACCGCACAGAAGCCCCGGGACATGATAAGAATTCATCACGCTGCAATGATTCAAGGCTGAATTAAAAGCTGCCCTAAATCATTTTCTTCGTTTTTCTCCAGTAAAAGCTGAATGGAGCGTTGCTGTCTTACAAACATCTATGAGTAAGCTCAAAGGAACAGCTTCTATCCCTTTTAAAGTCTAATTTGGGATTTACTGTTTGTGTACAGCACATCCCAGTCACAGTAATCCCTGTCTGCACTCTCTGGATTCTAACATTGGCTGCAGAAACAAAGTGCCCCAATGTCCCGGGCCTATAGTTTATACACTCTGCAATGCTGCAATATAGATTTGCACTTTTTCCTCTGTGATTTAAATAATACCAAACAAAGAATAATCCTGCCTATACTCTGAATAAAAACTGGTACATGAATTAGCTGTAAAAACAGAGCTGGAAGTCGGGTAATGGGTTACTGGAGTGACAGGAAATGACGACTCGTCGCTTAGGCCAAATAGGAGAACATTTCCTGTTATAAGTCCTCAAATGTGTCTGAGTTTTAGAGTGATATCACTCAGCTGTGGGAAATAATAATGAGTAATTTTGAACAACTGTTGACATTGTTGTTAGACGTAATGTGTAAACGTAACATCCATGTTAATAAATCATGTGGAATAGAAAAACCAGAACAAATACCCTGATATTCTGCAGGCAATAATAGCGTATTGTGAAGAAACCTGCATGACTTACATCACTTATTGTTGAATTGTCAAAGAGATATGTATATTAATATTTTCTCTAATACTCATTTAGGGTATATGCAAGGAAACTGTATAGTGTCATTGTCTTCATCTACCTCTGACGGCCTTTAAAGCACCTTTTAAATACACCAATGGCTTCCTTAATTGGCACGTATCTTTGCTTTTGACAAACTTAACAGCAGCTTCATCTTTGTTCTAACCAAATAAAAAACAATGTGTTTCATGTCTGAGGTAAAGAGGAAACTTACTCGCTGCTCCAATGCCAATCAGCACTGAGGTGAAGTAAAAAGACCATGTTGAAGGGATGATGAACACAGCAATGTACCCACTACACAGAGGATACAGAGAGATATGGTCAGGAAAAACAAGTTGCACCTTCTTTCTTTCAACATGCTGTTTGTTTATTATCATAACAGTGTTCACCTGTAAAGTAGGCCACTCAGAAACATTGTCAATTTGGGGCCAATTACTGCAACCACTGTTGGAGCAAGTAAATTAGAGAAGGAGAAGACCCCATAGATGATTCCAAGACTGTGAAGGAGACAAGGAAAGAACATGTTAAAATATTCCACTTTCATTTTGGGATAGCTTTGTTTATATTTTTAAGTGAACCTGCAGGACCTACCTGTGGTATCCACTTCCACTGAAAGTGTTATTTCCCAGACTCTTCACCACAGTTTGCTGAAAACCAGAGGGAGAAAAAACTCTGATGCACAAACTGCATAAAGTGGGTCATCAGGCCACTCATCCGGTTTGATAACTTCACTGTCCATTGAAGAAAATTAGAAACACGAGATGCCCAGACCTACAAGTCTGATTGGCCAGTTTCTTATTGCTCAGTAGACGTCTGTTCGGGGTTTTTTTTCTTCATCTTATCAACATTTCTGATTATAAAGTAAAAAAGTCACCAACTTTCAGCATTGTGTTTATTGTTTACTGCATGATGTTTTAATGCATCAAGACAACGTTATGCAAATACGCACATAGCCTATGGCAATGTTATTCCATACTCGATCTATGATAGTCAGCCCTCTTTGTGTGGATGTGTCTGTGGGCCAGAATGTAAAATATATCATGTAAAGTAAAGAAGCATGAGATTGTCTTCTGTTTCTGAATTTTGCATAGTTAAGTGTCAGGAAATCTGTTCAATGCATTACAAATGAAACAATAAAAGGTGTCCGCCTCTATTTGAAAACGAGCTTAAGCAAACAGAACCGATACTAAATATCGAAATGTCGCATATTATAATGAGTAACAACTCAGTAATCAACTTTATTTACTTACTTCAATGTTCCCCGTGGTGGTGAAGGCGGTAAAGATGAACAAAAATCCCACACCCAGCACGACCACGTTAAAAGTCCTCAAGTCTGCCATGGCGCTTTCTCAACTCGTCCTCAATAATACATTTCACACGTGTTTTCCTCTGAGTCAATGTTGTGCTGTCGCCTTGTTTGAACTACACACGTAGATAACACTGCAAGAAGTACGCGGACAAATTCATTACAACAAAGTCTCACCACTGTAGTGAACACTTAGTCACAGTTTAATGCGTGGACAACAGGGAAAGCAGTCAGTGTGAAGTGGAGAGAGGATGGGACACAGTAACAGTACAGCAGTGTAAGAGGAGCACTTCCCTCCTATCATACCAAGTACGCATGACAACTTGTGACTTTTATTACAAGCAATTTTTGCGGTCTTCCCTTTTCCTCTTCTTCTTCGTCATGGTTGCGCCATCCTCTGCCCTCTCTGCTCTTCTCCCGCAACTTCTTCTTCTTCTCGTGGACTTTGTTTCATTTACACTCATTTAGCTTTGCTGCCTTCCAGAGGTAACTAAGAGGATTATCCCTTTAAAAACTGTCATCTTCAAGTGGAATACTTTTTAAATGGCTGAGTTCACAACAAAGCGTGTGATAGGAAAGTGTATTGTTATTGTACAGTTACATAATGTGCCTCACATTTAACAAAATTACAGTAACCAATAAAATCTATCTATCTATCTATCTATCTATCTATCTATCTATCTATCTATCTATCTATCTATCTATCTATCTATCTATCTATATATCTATCTATCTATCTATCTATCTATCTATCTATCTATCTATCTATCTATCTATCTATCTATCTATCTATCTATCTATCTAATCGAGACTGCCTCCAAAGTGAAGGCCTCACATTAACCGGATCCACCATTATGAAATATCAACATCAAATGACATGTCTTCTTCTAAACCCACCTATTCACGGGAACTCAACGGTGACTTAATTTGACGTGTTTTTAATCACTTTCAATCTTGCAGATTGGCTGTAAATCTGAGAGAAGACATGATAATTCAGATACTGTAGTTTGAATCACATGCCTGCAGCTCTCATGACAACTATAAAAAACCTTGGTGGTAAATAAATTTACTTTGACTGATGGAGCAAATGCCAAGCAGCTCTAAAATTTGCTTTTTACAGCACTATTCAGCTAGAAATCACTATTCGATAATACAAGGAAAAGCACAACATAGCACTTACTGTTGTATTTGTACCATTTTTTTCTAATACATGTTCAGATATATTCAAATGATTTACCTAATTTGAATTATACATAATTAAATTAAGTGTTGGAAAACAATTCATCATGTGCTAGTCCAATTTCTAAAATTCTAGTAGGCTACTGCCAATACATCTGCTGATGTAAACACAAATGTAGTCTGTAGGTCTACGTGTTGTTCCAGGCTGTACCATTGCATTGTTTCCAAATGTTATTCAACTGATATACTCGTTTTTGTTGGCTATATTACAGACTTTAGGCCTTGACTTATATTGAGGGGGCTTAGTGAGTTTGGGCTTCAGGGAGGTGAATGTGTGTAAAATTTCAATTAGTCATGGTTGGAGATGTTTTGTGGAAACTTGTAGTTGGCGATAATGCGTTTATTGTACTCCTGAACGTCACACAAAAAGAAGAACGAAGAAGAAAGTCAACCAATCGCCATTGAGGAAAATGCCACCTCTCGTGTCTACCGTTGCTGCCACAACAACAAAGCAACGTTACAATGCAAGATAGTTCAGTACCACGTACTTCCGGGTTGGCCAAAACTCCATTATGTGGTTGTACTCACATTTTCCGTTTTTTACTAAATCAATAGAAAATGTATATTTTTGCGCTTGAGCTTTTGTATACATAATGTTGACCCCATATTTTAGTTTATACTGACTTTATCTTTTTTTTGCCAACCATTTTATTCCATTGCGCATGCGCCGTGTCATTGTCTCACTCCTCAACGGCTACCTGAAAGTGTTAATGTCCTAATGCTGTGACGGTAAGTATAGCTCCAGTCGTTATTACCATGTCTAAAAGTATCATTATTTGTGTGTTTGATGGTTGTGCTGTCACGCGTGTTTTCTTAGCTAAACACGTCTGTCGACATTGTCGACCTCTGCTTCCTGAATATCAGATCTCATCCTGCTCTCTGTTATCTCTTTGCTACAGCCTACAACAGATTGTACACAATCATCATGGCGACCCAGGATGGTGGGTATTGAGAAAATACAGCATTTTGTCTTATTATTTTTAATGGAGCATAAACGCTGTTAATCAACAAACACGTCCCACAGACTGTGAAGTTAACGGATTACGCTTTTAATACAATATTGCGTAAAGTTAGGTATTTCTATAATGTTATTTTGCTGCAGGTTGTCCAGTGTTGTAGCAGCTAACGTAAACGTTTGCTAACATTACTCAAATTAAGCTACATTTCCAGAAGGTTTGAATAAGAATTTGGAGGAATTAGTAGTGTTTGGTTACGATTGGTTTATTTCCTCTTCTAATGAGATAACTAAATGTGTTTGTGTTGTGAAAGCTAACTGACAGCATGTTACGTTAACCTCACCAGTTCGTAACCAGTAAGGCCAACCGTATTCATTTACAGGATCCATGTTCCTGAAGGTACATATTTAGTCTCAATTGCATCGTGTTTATGCCCAGTGGTTGTGCCTGATTTATCCAGTTAACCAACTAAACATTACCGAATCTCTGTTTAGCTAAAAATATATATAAATATATATATATAAATAAAGCATCGACGGAAAGAGCGAGAAAGACCACGAGAGAGAACGATGGATTGAGTTAAAGAAAAGCGAAACCGTGTTTTTTTATAGCTCTCTTTGAATTATTGACTAAACGTCATGTCTCCATTTTTCTTCACACCCTGTGAAGAGTGTTAGCAGTGCTTATTCAACAATGATCATGCACTTTAAACGTTGAAAGACAGCCATAGGAATAGCAAATAAAGAACTTAGAATCTACCTTTTTATTTAACATATGTAATAAAATCAAGACACTCAATATGTTTTTAAATGGTTACATTTTTTATGAAAATTAATTGAATACCATGATTTATTTTTTAAACAGAAAAGAAAATCTCTTTGAGAGGTGAAACCACAAGCTGAGATTATTTTGTCCAAATTAAGAAGCTGCCAAGGACCGTAAACATTGAGTGTGTTGTTAAATTCACTATTTTCACTATTTAAATGACATATTGGGTTTTGCAACAGCAACTACTACTACTATTATTTTCCTCTATCCCTCTTTCCAACCCCAACTCGATCAAGGCAGACCGATGGCTGTCTAACATGAGTCTGGCTTTACTCAAGGTTTCTGCCTGTTAAAAGTATGATTTTCCTCGCCGGGGTAACCAGCTAAATACTGGATTAAGATCAGATAAGACTGAGACTTATTCTGTCTCGATGTTGGGTCTTTGTTAATAATTTAACACTGAGTATGGGCTAGACCTTCTATGTTTGTAAAAGTGTCTTGAGATAATGTTTGTTGTGATTTAGGGCTATATAAATAAAGGTTTATTTATTTATTCATTCAGGTTAGGAGGTTTCTGTATACAAAATAAGATTGCAGGAGACACTTTTTATAAGGAAGAATTGTCAAAAAATGCATAGTTATTATATTAGGTATTATAAAACATAATGACAAAATAATATTTTGGCAGAGCTAGTGTTACACTGAACCAAACCGTTACCTAGTTGTATTATACAAAGTTCAATAACAACAACAAAAACATAGAGGAAACAAATCTTGTGTGTGCCGCACATACTCTGGGCTTTCTAACACTGATATTTGAGGGAGGACACAACTGCATGCCTGCGAGTAAAACAATAACATGTCAGATGTGTTTCTGAGTACTTGGGTCTAGTTTGGAAAATGTGGGATATCTTTTCAATGAACTCAACATTTACTCAAAGTCAATGTTTTCATCCTCCCTCAGGATGTGAAGAAGTCATAATGGAAACCGAGGCAAAGCCAACAGAAGCTGAACCACTATGTGAAGGTGCTGAAAAGGTTGACACAGAAGCTACGTCCCACTCAGATGCAGAAAACGCCACAACTCAGGAATCTAGTATTAGCAATGGGGACGATGCAAACGAGCAGCGGGAGATGGTGGACGTGAAGATCATCTGGAACAAGAAAAAGTATGATCTGAAAATTCCTATCGATGACACCGGAGCCAAACTAAAAGAGAGCATCCATTCACTCACTGGTAAGAGAAAACACACAGGTCCACTTTAAAATGAACTGATAATGTAAGGGATCCTCCAAGAGTTAGAAATGTAACACCATCTCTTCTTTCTTCACAGGTCTTCCACCTGCAATGCAGAAAGTGATGTACAAAGGATTGCTTCCAGAGGACAAGACGCTACGGGAAATAAAGGTCACAAATGGGGCAAAAATAATGGTGGTAGGATCGACAATAAATGATGTATTAGCTGTGAATACACCCAAAGAGGTCATTCAGCAGGAAGTCAAAGCTGAAGAAAACAAGAAGGAGCCTTTATGCAGGCAAAAGGTAAATTGATCCAAGGATTTCTGTCATTAGTCAAAGTGATATTTTAAGAAGTTTTGTGATTTTAAAACTACTCTGTTATTTCAGCAACACAGGAAAGTTTTGGACAAAGGTAAACCAGATGACATAATGACATCCATCAAAGGAACAAAGGTGAGACAGGATAAAGGTAGATCAGTGCGACTGCCTCAGCGGTCCAACAGTGTTCCCACAAATTCACATTGGCTGTGTTCTTTAAATACCCGACTAAAGTGTGTTTCTGGCACCAACAGGAGCGATTACCAACAGTGCCTCTATCCGGGATGTTTAACAAGTCCGGAGGAAAAGTTAGACTCACATTCAAACTGGAGCAGGATCAGTTGTGGATCGGAACAAAGGGTGAGGTTACAGCTGGTTTCCTTTTACCACATTGGCTGCAACACAATCTCAGTGAGGATGGAGTGTTCATGTTTTTTATGTTTTCATCTCTGCAGAGAGGACGGAGAAAGTCCCGATGGGCTCCATTAAAAACGTAGTGTCTGAACCCATTGAAGACAATGACGACTATCACATGATGGTAACTGCTTTTGCTGCTTCTTGCATGACAAACTACATTCTTGTTTTACATTTTTTAAATTTAAAGTTATATATTTTTTGGCTTTTACACCTTTATTTTATAGAGGAGAGGACAGTGGATAGAGCAGGAAATCAGGAGAGAATGGGAGAATTACATGTGGGAAAGAGGCCACAGGCTGGATTTGAACCTAGACCGGCCGCTACATGGGTGCCCAACTTAACCATTAGACTAAAGGCTGATTTATACTTATGCGTCGCCCCTATGCAGCAGGGACTGACGCAGACATGAGCACCACATACTTGTGCGTCAATGTGTCCCTGATACACAGCAATTATTTGCAAAATGCTTGAGGGCAGTGTGGTCTCTCTGAAAGTCTGTTCGCCGCTACGATCCCTGTTTACTTTTCACAGCAAATCAGAGCGTGTTGTGTTAATCTACAGCTGATACATGCTGCTGTTTATCATACAGACATGATTACAGGGAGAAATAGAGAGGGGGAGATGAAATATACCACCGATGACCGGGAATCCCGGAAGTCGAAATCACAGTGCTTGAGGTCCGCATCGATTCTATGCGTAGTTACATTTTGGAGGAAGTGCTCGTCAGCTGCGTGTGAAGTCCTCTGCGTAGGTACGGGAGCTACATGAGCCTCCGGTGACCCAGAAGTATAAATCAGGCTTCAGTCTGCGTGTTTATGCGGGACAACTGTGGCTAAGTGGTAGACTTAGTCTCAATCAGAAGGTCAGGAGTTAGATCCTAGATGCTGCTGTTCACATGCCGAAGTGTCCTTGGGCAAGACACTGAACCCGACCTGCCACCAGTTCTGTGCCATCAGTGTGTGAATGGAATCAGTTGATACTGATGAGCACCACAAGGAAGCCGCTGCCATCAGGGTATGACTGTGGTTGTTTGTTGGTTGGGTTTATTTACTTCAGCCCTCCTTTGTGTTCATGACTTCATCTGTAAAAGTGAAGATGTTTTTTTTGCCGAGCTGCAGTCACTGCAGTCTGTGTGCATCAGATTGATGGGGCCATCTTTTGCTGTTTTTGGCTCTGCAGTGGAGCGGGAAATGTCACTGCTTTCTCTGCATTAACCTTTCTGTCTAAAGGCACTTCTGTTCTTCTTTGTCAGTAGAAAACAGAAGTCCCAGAACGAGTAACTTAATTGAATCAAGTTGTCTTGTAGAGATCAAGTTCTGTTTTTCGAGGAACAAAGCGATGTGTCGGAGCCGCATTGATTCAATGAATACAAAGTTCAGGATAATGTATTACAGCTCAGTTGATGTTTCTCTCAGCTGAGTCGCTTCTTTTTAACATGATTTTGTACAGATGGTTCTCCTAGAAATGCAATCACCAACAGCATATTATAGATATGCATCCTCTCCATTTTACATTATGCAAAGAAAAGAAAACCAGAGAAGTTAAAGTGAAACAATAATGCTGGGGACTTTCCCACAAAGAGTAGATCACAAAGCCTGAAATAATTGCAGCTGTATGATGAGAATTTTAGGGAGTTCCCTGGTTAACCCACTTCCTTGTTATCAATGGTTAATATCACCTCCCTCATAGAGAACACAGAGGTCACTATGGACTCACGTTGAGGACGTATTGCTCTGATTTAGTGTATTTCCAAATCAATCAAACTTTATTCATTCAGCGCCAAATCACAACAAATGTTACCCCAAGATGCTTTACAAACAGAGCAGGTCTAGTACTTTACTGTATGTGCTATTATTAATAAAGGGCCAACATCAAGACAGGATAAGATCCAGCCACATTTTACAGACAGGACTCAGTCTGATCTCGTCTTAATCCACCTTGAGCAGAGCACATTGCGGCATTTAGCAAGGACAAACTTCCTTTAACAGGCAGAAACCTCGAGCAGAACCAGACTCATGTTAGACAGACATCTATTGAGTGTGATGGGGTTGGAAAGAGAGATAGAGGAGAATAAGAGAGAGAGACATGATGGTGGTGAGACGGATGGTAGTAGCTGTAGCAGCTGTGGTCTGGCTCGTCTGTAGTAGCAGGCCGTCTTCAGCAGTGACTCAGAGACACACTGGCTTTGTGGTTGTGTTTTTGGCTAAAGAATAAAATGTGATTCTAGTAACTGGCTCAAAGCATGTTCCTGCTTTACTGAGGAGTCCACGGTGTGTGATGGGTAAGTCACTGATACAAGTGAATCGATCCACTTTGATTTATTTGGCTTTATGAATCAGAAAAACAGATGCAAGGTGCAGATGCAATAGTCAGCAGCAGTGTGGTGAATATAAAAGAAACATAAATTGTGCTTTACAGAATAGCCCTTGAAGTTATGTAGTAGGCTGTGATTTATTCACTGATTGTTGGGGATATTTTATTGATACATTTTCTGTCTGTCAGTTATTTTATTTGCGATCAATTTGAAGTTACAAATATGGATAAATCTGAACTTTCATCCATATTATTACAGCTGAGCAGTGTTTAATTCTTATATCTTTTCTTTCCCAGTTACGGTTATGTTCGAAGATCACTTAATTTAATCATGTTTTCTGCTTTTGTAGGCTTTTCAGCTGGGTCCAACAGAAGCGTCTCAATATTGGGTCTACTGGGTGCCTGCACAGTTTGTCGATGCAATCAAAGACACAGTCCTTGGAAAATGGCAGTATTTCTAATGTGCCTCTTTTTTTGTCGATGAACTGGGATCGCAAGGATGAGCCATTGAAAAATGAAACTGGAGCGAACGGTGAGGCTTAAGGAACTTCTTGGAATATATTGAAAGGAACCTATGGATGCCTATGGACTAATCATATTGTTTTTAGGTTCAAGGTGCACTATGTTGCAGCATAACATTTCTCAGCCCTGTTGAGCATTCAAGGTTTTCTGCAAATCCAAGGGAAAATGATGAAACAATTGTACAGAAATTGCTAACACTTTTCTTCAGTTATTCTTAAAGAAATAAAACTTATTTAATGAAATGTATGTGGAGCATTGTGTTTTGTTTCCTCTCAGATTTTGTCTTCAGTTTTTTTTGAGTGTTGAACAAAAGTTTAGTTTTGTCCAGCTGAAGAAGAGCTTTAAGAAACAAGCTGTTTTGTAATTCTGATACAGTTATGGGATGAGGATATGTTCTGGTTTTGGCCACTCCAGAACATTGTTAAAGAATCCATGTCCTTACTGACAGATGTCTCAAGTAACAGTTCTTGTGAAGACTTTTTTTTTAAAGAAAAGGGAAAAAATCAGGCAAGTATTTAAGCAGTGTTTTTCACCCATCTTCATTAGAGATCATACATTTTAAATCACTTTATTAAATGTTTTACTTAAATGTCATGAATAGAAGTATTTGATGTTGTGTATTATTTCAAGGCAGTATGAGAAATACAATATCAGCCTTTTGATTTACAACCGGACTGACTGTTCGAAAGCAAATTCTGAAAATAACAATTCACTTATAATAATTGATTGTACATTTTATTTTACCAGTAATTCTTTTTACAGTTAGATACATCAAGGCAATAACATACCTCCAACCAGTATACGGTACATCAGGCATCACTACATCTTAGCTGACCACCATTGTGATTGCAAACAATGCAGATAAAAACACAATTACCCAATTTTTCAAAACACATAAAGCACTACAAAAACTCTTTCTCTTGCTAGATGATGTGGGTTTTTTTTAAATCCAATACCATGTAATATTTGATTTATATGATCGAGTAACCCCAGATTTCAGCTTTGGTCACTGCTATTTTATTAGACTAATTTCATCAAATGCTGCTGTTGAATAAAAACCCAAAGGACAAACTGACAGTTGTGTTTACAATTGTGGAGACGGTTAAATTGATATCCAAAAATCGATATCATAAAAACTTCATAGAGTAATGCTCTTTCAGTAACATTAGCATGCGGAAAACTATTGAAGCCCGTTACCACCAGTTTAAAAAAAAAAAAAAAAAGTTTTAGGAAAAAGTATTAATAAAAAAAAAAGTCAAGTCATAATAATGAGATACTAATTCATAACTATGAGATTGGCCTAAATGGGCTTCCATGTGTGTTGCAGCAGCTATAGTTTGAAGGGGCTGAGACAAAGCTTTGCAGACCTTAAGGGATATCATCATTGAAGACTACTTTAGATGTGGATTAACAAATCGTGAAATAACCTTTTTGAGGGCATCCATTGTTTTCAGTTACAGTATCAATAAAATAACCTGCAATACTTCTAGCCAGATCATTTTTCTTGAGAAACCATCAATGCAACCACTGATGCATATTCAATAGGGCTTTAATTTGTCATAGCCATCTACGTATATGCCACACATAGTTTGGCCCACGACTGACATAGACATGCTGTCTCAAACTGTTGTGCGCACACAGTTCTACCCCGCACCCATCGATCAGTCGCATCAATTGACACACACTTTCTCTGTCTGTAATTATTCTAGCCATCCAACATATTTGATGCATCCAACTGTAGCTGTGTTGCTTGCCAAATGTTTGCAACTGAAAGTCTATGAAGGCATTAAGGTCTGCAAAGCTTTGTCTCTGCCCCTTCGAACTGTAGTTGCGGCACAACACACATTGAAGCCCATTTAGACCTATCTCATAATTATGAATTAGTATCTCATAATTATGACTTAGTATCTCATTATTAGTTTTTTTTTACTTTTTTTTTTTTTTTTACTTTTTTGATTTATTCTTTTTTTTTTTTTTTTTTTTTTTTTTTTTTTCATTTTTTTCTTAAACTGGCGGAAACGGGCTTCCATATAAAACTGAAGCGAGAGTTTATACTTTTATTGTGAAAAAGTCCAGACCGGAAGTTGAAATTTAGAGGAAAAAAATCCTCTTACGACTTCCGGCATAACTTCCTGTTAGGTGTTTGGCGGGATTCGCGTGTAATGCAAACTTTTCCAGGCTTGGTTCACCAACAAAAGCTAATAATGAACCGAACTAACATTGACAAGAAACGTCCGTCGCCCGTTAAAGTGCTGTCCGGTCAACTGAGAACGGCGGAGAACCGTGGCGCAGCAGACAGCGGGGATGGATGTGTTATCAAGCTGGGGAAGGGTCGCTCTTTGCCTGTGTCACTGGTGTGGATGCAGGGGACGGTGCTGGAGGTCCAGCTGGACAGAAACACGGTGCTGCTGATGGACGAGACGGGAACCTTTGCTGTCCAAGGCGTCAACAACATCCCCCGGGGGAAACCATGCTTGTGCCAAGGTAGAAATAACATACCGTGTTTTATTTGTTTTATACAAGTTTTATTCAACCAGGAATTAGAGATGGGATTTATGGCTCTTTGAAGGGAATCGGATCTTGAGGAGCCGTTCCTTTCAAAGAGCCGTTCAGAAAACTGGCTCTTTGGCTCATTGTTATATTTATTTATTTTTTAGAAGTCAGGGGTAACACGTTTTTATCAAGGAAACAATCACTGGTTTCAGTTATAAGATACGATTTGGATCAGAATAATTCAAATGTACACAGCCCACCAATATATATACTCTTTTGGAGAGAATTATTCTGAAATACTGATTATGATTTCATTTGACATTGTAAACATTCCATAAGATGGTGCCATATCCCCATGCTTCGACAGTGAGATCACTATTTTGAATTTTCCCTCACCCAAAAAACTTTGTGGCACTATAAAAACTACACAGGCTTCAGATAACTTCCATGCAAAATGAAAGGCAAGGCAGCTTTATTTGTATAGCGCATGTCATACACGAGGGCAACTCAATTTGCTTTACATTAAAACATTAAAAGCATTGGAGACATTCAGACAGGCATAAAAGAGCATAATTAAAATGACAAATATAATAAAACAGAAGAGAAAGGAAAATTAGAAATATATTAAAAATTACATTAAAGTTTTAATTTAAAGTGAGTTAAAATGAGCTAAAACAGGAATGCAGTGGCAAATAAAAAAGTCTTCATCTTTGATTTAAAAGAGGTGAGAGTTGGAGCAGACCTGCAGCTTTCAGGGAGTGTATTCCAGGTATGTGGTGCATAATGACTGAATGCTGCTCCACCATGTTTTGTTCTGACTCTAAGGACTGAAAGCAGACCAGTACCTGATGACCTCAGACGTCGAGGTGGTTCATAAAGTAGTAGCAGATCAGCAATGTATTTTGGGCCTAAACCATTCAGTGCTTTATAAACCATCAGCAGGATTTTAAAGTCTATAGTCTAGTCCAGTTTCTAGTCTAGTCTGCTAAAGAAGAAGTTAAAACAACTTTACTGTAACATTTTCCACACAAGAACATTTTAACAATACAGAAAAAATATAACAATAATAAATAAGAATAAATATATATGTATGTAAATACAACTGGAATAATAATTAGGACATTATAAACATGTGAATGCAGACTTGTACTACCCCACCTGGTGTTTCTACACCTGAGCTACTTTACAAACAGGAGCTCAGCTCCTTGACTCAAATCCATATAAAAACAATGTAAACAATAACAAAGTGTGACAATAAGTGTGAACAAAAGACTCATGGGGCATGCAGGTGACACGTGAAGGCAGCGTGGGCAATCTGCATATAAAAACGGCTACCAAATGAATGGCTCGCAACTGCAAATCGGTTCTCATCATTCACTTAAAAGAGCCGTTCAAAAGACCGACTTGTTCACGAACGTCACATCTCTACCAGGAATAAATAGTTTGTTGAGACCTAGTCTATGGTTAAAGGTACAGTGTGTAGAATTTAGCAGTGTATTATCAGAACATACAGAATTGTAATATGATATTCATGAATATGATTCAATGAGTGTAATCACCTTATTTCAAATGATTTAATATTTGTTAACTTAGAATGAGCCTTTTATATGAACATAAGGAGAGGGACCCCTTCCATGGAGTTCCGCCCACATTTCTACAGTGGCACAGAATTAACAAACTATACACCATGCACATTTTTAAACAGATTACTTGATAAAGGAAGGATCATATTTATCATGCATCACAGGTGCTTATTTTTCGGGGGTCAAGCAATACTATTATATATTCCCCTTTCTACACACTGTACCTTTAAGACCAATCCATCCATCCATCTTCCTCCGCTTATCCGGGTCCAGGTTGCGGGGGCAGCAGTCTCACCAGGGAAGCTCAGACACTCCTTCCCAGTCCACTTCCACCAGCTCTTCTGGGAGGACACCGAGGCATTCCCAGGCCAGCTGAGAGATATAATCTCACCAGCGTGTCCTGGGTCTTCCCTGTGGCCTCCTCCCAGACGGACATGCCCAAAACACCTCCCAAGGGAGATCTACTTTGAGCCTCTCCCGGATGTCTGAGCTCCTGATTCTATCTCTAAGGCTGAGCCCAGACACCCTGCGGATAAAGCTCATTTTGGCCACTTGTATTTGCGATCTTGTTCTTTCAGTCACTACCCACAGCTCGTGACCATAGATGAGGGTTGGAACGTAGATTGACCGGTAACACCCATTGAGATAATACAGACGGCTTAAAGCGGTTTATGGTGCGGCCAAATGTTTACCTTTACCACTGTAAGTGGCCAGAAACGGCAATTAAATGAAGTTAAAATTAAATGTTAAATGTTCCGGGTTGGAAGCGGGTACCCCGGAACTGCTCAGAGAGTTTAAATGCATGGCGGCATCTCCGCGCAATAAGCTGATCGGAGGATCACAGCTGATCACAGCTGATCAGCAGCGGAGCAGCAGCTGTGATCGGGTAGAGCAGCAGCAGGGATCTGTGCGAGTGGCATGTGTGCAGTCGGGGAGGCTTCGTAGTGATCCGTGGTTGAGACGGTTCCCCAAGCTTAAATGTTTTGCACCCTTGGTAGGCGAAGCAAAGTATGTCTGTTTTTAAATCAAAGTAAATCTATTTTTAAACGAGAAACGTAATGGCGTAAAATGTTCTGTTTGTTTGTTTGCTTTTAGTTTCACGGTGCGTGCTGGAGATAAATAAATATATTGCACCTGTCGAACTCTACATCTCATCATTTGCCAAGGGCTGTAACAACCACAGACTAGGCTAGGACCAGGCCTCAGTAGTTGTCATATAGTTTGGAGTGTGTAAGATGATGTCATTAGTTGATTGTAAATCTGCACAGTTATGAGAACAACAAAACAAACATAGCTGTCATTGAAGGACAGAATAAGGACGCATCTTCAAATGACTTATTTTCTCAAGCCAGCAGCTGTATGTTAAATCTTTAACCAACAGTAAAATAGGGAAAATGTTATGACTTCTTCACATCTGCTTCCTTTTCCAGGCAAATATGTCATGGTGATGGGTGTCATCCTCGCCGCCTCCCCAGAGCCAGTCATCCGTGCCGTGAAGATGGCAGATCTCTCAGAGCTTGCCGCGCTTCACAGGCGGATGTGGAAACTGGAGGTGCAAGAGCTGCAACAGCTGATGGTCTGAATGCAGGGGGGGGGGGACCTGCTGCTGTCACGTGACATGTCTGTCTGAATTTGAGGTATAAATGACTTTCTTTGTTCAAGAAATCCTCACAGGACTGAACAGATTACCCCTGATGGAAGGATCTTAGTGGGAGTAATAACGTAAATGTGACAAAGACTGTGTGTTAGAAATCAGCGTTTATACTTCCATGTGTTATGTTTAAATGCTAGATATTATTTCCCACTTGGATCCAACTCTAAAGAGGTCAGAGTCATTCAGAAAACGAGGGAAGCTGTGGGGTTTTACTCAAATTGTGAACACATGGTTCTCCAGGTGGAGGAATGATCTCTCTGCTGTAATCCTCCTTAAATTACTCTCAGCATAATTGATTTGCTGATGCTTGGAGAGGAAATAACTCCAGGGGCATCTTGTATCATTAACTTACCTTTGAATACGGCTCATTAGAATATCGTTTTAGAGAAGTTTCATGCCAGATGGTTCAACACATTTAATAAAGGTGACTGAGGTTGTCATGTAATTTGAACATTTTCTGAACTAAACATTTAGACATAGCAATTTAATCATTATTAATGTTATATTTTGCTTGCAAGACTGGAGCAATGTCACAAAATACTCATGGTGCAAGTTTTAGGTTTTTTTTTTATTCTATTGCACACACTTACACTCACTGCAGCCTGGAGGAGTTTATTTTACCTTTAACTAGAGATGCACTGGTTGTAAAAATCCATAATGCCAGCCAATACTACTGCCACTATCACTTCTGATGGTATAACCAAATTATTTATGCTCTTTATTGACTCCTAAAGTTGTCGGTGGCTGTAATCTTTGGTCCCATGGACGATTTATTTTTGTCATTCCTCGGACTAGCTCTGTTTTTGGTAAAAGTGCTTTTAATGTTTTGCTCCTTCATCCTGGTCTGAGCTTCAAGGTCACCTAAAACTGGATTGTTTAATTCAATTGGAGGATTTTAAAACTAAGATAAAGGATCATCTGATTAGCTTGTGCACATGTTTTAGAGCTTAACCATGCTAATTTATAAATTGATGCAATAGTTACTTGTTACTTTATGTTTTGTTTTGTTGTCAATGTGAAACTTTAATGCTGCTGCCATGGCCAGGACTCCCTTGTGAAAGAGACTTTGTATCTCAACGGGACTATTCCTGGTAAAATAAAGGTTAATAAAAAATAAAATGAAATAATCATGGATCTGGAAGGATTCTGTACCACTGATACGAAGTGAACATATGCGTCATCTCGTTTTCCCAATAGGACCTTACATAACTTGTATAACTACCCTTAAATTGATTCAAACTCATGTTGACAACTACGATATATTCAAATACAGGATCAAATTATTCTAAAGAAAAAATTGCTTTATATATGACCCAAAACTAGATCAAATTAGCATCCCATGCACCAATGACAAGCTTCCTTCACATTAAAGCTGGGGTTGGTAGTATATTGGTTAAAATGATCTTTATGTCCCGATGGCAATCAATACATAATGTGTTCTTAAAAGCCAGAGTAAACCTGGGAAAACGCCAACTAATCCCTGCCATCAGGAGCCAAATTATGAAACTAATCAAATCCCGTTCTGCCGTTCTGCCCGCCTCCTGCGCGTACATTTCATGTTTGTTTGTATTTCTAACTTTCACTATGATAATGTTTTGGGGTTTTCTTACTGCTGAGTGAGACATGAGTTGACGTAGTGCAAAACACAAACGATGTGCTGAGGATCGGTTTTGAATCAGTCACGATCACATGGTCACTAATCAGCAGCACTCGTGCAAGTGGGCGAGGGCGTCGTTTTGGAGGAGCTCCGAGGGGAGGGGGGAGGCGGAGTCCTCAGGAAATGCTACATTCAAATTCAAGCTAGTTTTCCGTTACTACCAAATCTAGCTTTAATGCAGTAGTGAGAATATTGACTTACAGTATTATGAATCAAACACAAGGAGTTAAAACACAGATTAAAAAAGAGGCTTTATTTGGTGTGGTGCCCACTACACTGGTAACACTACTGGATAAATGAAAAAGTGAGAATGTGAACTCAACTCTCAATTTAAGTATGCCATACTTAAAACTTATTGAAGGGTAAAGTTTATTAACATACAAACTGCTTATGAAAAGAAATTATTTGTCTAGGTCAAATGTGAGTATCTGAACATGTCTCTGAAGATGGTTGAACATGCTGTTTATCACCAACAATCTCAGATATTCGTCTCGATGGTGCAAAGCAAAAAGCTTTGAGTGTCTCACACTCAGTTTTTGCCGTTAGCGATAACACTCCTGTAGCTCTGATCAAAGTAAACCAGCCACCAATCAGAGGGCCGGTCCTGAACCCCCTCTTTAAAACCATGCCAGGATCAGGCTATTTCCTGTGCACTTCAGAGGCCCTTCCAAGGATCACCTGACTCAACACTGTTTGAATACTGCATTATCTGCAGGAGAGCATGAATATTGCCGTCACATGACTTATGCAATGTCTTTAAGGAGAAAACTGTATTTTCCAAAGTCATTGTCATTCGGTGCTATAAGATGGTCTTTTCTGGCTTTGGCAAGTTTCATCAAAAGGAATTCCCTGCGCTCCAACCACTCTTTTAGTTCCTGCTCCCCGTGTGCCAGTTTACACGACTCGTCCTCTGTGCACGTGCCTTTGAGGAACCTGTCAGAACACAAGATCAAACGTAGAACCATCAGAAACAAACTGGAATCAGGCCGAGACGTACACTTTGAGGCAGCTGGAGATCTTACCTCTCACAAACTCTGAAAGTGCCCGTGGGAAACCGATACTGCCAGCAGTTCTGATCGTCCTCAGAGTTAAACACTCGGTCTTTGTGCTTTTCTGAAGTGATATGCTGCTGCCACTGCTTCTCACTGTTGCAGTTTTTACCACACAGCCAACAGTGATTTCCAGCCTGTGAAAACACAACCACAAACAACTAAGAACAATCTGTTTCTAAATTATTCAGATTAATCACCAAGCAAAGTGAGTATATCTAAACAAGATTATTTTAATCCTTGAGACACTTGCAGTATCTAAAGGGTGGAGTTGTATTAAATGGAAAGTAAATTCATTTGAATTGTCCCTTCTTTTTTTTTATACAGCACCTACGCTCTGCAACGTGGCAAAAACATGTGCTTTAGATCATTTCTTCCATATTATAAACATCAATATTTATTCCCAGTGTATAACGAGATAGTTAAGGAGTTTCCTGATGATAAGTGAGGCCTTAAACACCAAACATTAATTAAACTACAAAAATGACAGACCTGTTCATTAAATCCAGTTAAAGAAAGGTCATATCAAGAGGCTGCCAGCTGAGCTGCTGCTCAGAATAGCTTAGTTTAGTTTGATTGATAATTCTTCACAAGTTTTTGAATTGGAACAAAACTGGCTTCTGAGGTCTGTCCTTATATTCCGGGCCATCTTTTAAAAGTAGTGCCTTTTAAGACAAGCGAGAATTGAAGCCAAGTGTTAAAAACTGTGGAAGTGTTAAAAACTGCACTTCATTGAGTGTCCACTTGAGGCTGGCTCTGGAAGTACCGGAGACCACATACACACACATTCAAAATAGGGATGGGTACGAATAATTGAGTACTCGGGTACTCGCCATTGACCCCATTATTCTGGTAGCATTTTGTTACTCGCGCACCTGGCAACATATCTTGAACTCATACAGCGTTACATGTGTGACGGTGCTTTTTGTTTTCACCTAACTGAATATACTAGGTAGGAAAATAATTACTGGGATATACACGTATGACTTCAGCTTTAGTACACATCGAGCCAGATTTCAGCAAAAACTACTGTTTTACGACAGCTACGGCAACTCTCTAGGAACATATTATTCCACGGTAAGCAAAAGTCCAACAAATACAGAACCATCTGCAACATGTCGGTTTAAAAAAAGTGATGTCTGGAAGTACTTCGAAAAAAAGGATGACGTTAATGTGCAGTGCAAGATATGTGGTGTTAAACTTGCATACCATAGAAATACTAGATTGATGCTTAAAGCACAAGGAGAAAACAATGGAGAAAGATAACAGGCAGTCTCGCATCACGTCTTTTGCTAGCCCTGTTAGCACACGTCGTTGTGATGCAACCAGACGGAGAAGATTAGCCTGCCAATATGGACTTTTTGTTTTTTATTGTGTTTACAATTAAAAATTTTCAATTTCGTACATATTAAGATTATGAGTTGTCCATTATAAGAGGCACAGCTGACTTGATTGACAGGCCAGAACACTGTGGCTGTTGGCGAGGAAGCTCAAAGCCCGCCTCTTTACCTCACACTAGCTCGATAGAAATAATGTTGAGTTCAACATTTCCAATATGGCTGCCGCCACCGATTGGCCCCCAAACATCGCTTCAGAAATAGATGGGTGACATCAGATACTATGTCCATTATTTATACAGTCTATGCCTTAAGACAAACTTTGTCCAGTCCAGTGAGGGGGCTGCTAGCTGAGCTACCACTTGCATACATATGATATCAAGTTACCATTTAATGTTAACAGTTTCCTCATTTCAGGACAATAGAAGTCCCTCTCTATCATCTCTTTAATGACCTCCGGTTCAACTCTCATTTTCTCTACAGCAGCTTAAAAAGTGGGAAGTGGGCGTGTCCTTTTCATGAAGCCAAAAGCTTGTTATTGCAGCCAAGAGTGTGCAATGATGAGACATTTGAGTCATCCGTTTACACCCAATGTTTTTGAAATCATTAAATCACACAGCCCTAAAACAAACCTTGTGTTTATCACCAAACAAATGCATGATGTCCCACGTTCTGATCTTTGAACTCACCACTTCCTCGGCGTAGTCCGTTGGCATGTGGATCTGTTTGCCGTTCTCCCTCACGGAGTTATTGGAGCTCTCGTCGCCCCAGCCAGGCTTCTGAGACTGCAGCCACTGCTCATAAAGCTGATCCATATCTGGAACTAAATGGGGGGGGGGGAGGGGGGCATTGTGTGTGATTACATCAGTAGCATTGCATACTAATTATATTTGACTAATCCAATATGACAAATAACGCCTGTCTCCTTGACAGTACTCACTGTTGTTTTCCTTCATGTAGGTCCAAAGGTCTCTTTCTTCAACGCTGTGAGCAAAGGTGCAATTCCCGATGTACTGACACTTCTTGCCAGCTGTCACATGCATGCAGATCTGAGGATGAACACAGAATTGTTGATCATGCTGGGAAGTTATTTCAATCAGACACGCAGAGGACAAAACAAACCTTACCTCAAATTGAGACGGGATGGGTTTTTTGGTTGGAAGCGGTCTTACTGTCGTCCACTTTTTCCTTTCGTGGGAACTTACAAGCACCACCCGCCTGTCTTTCGCCCACCTGTGACAGAACAGAAGGCATGTGTTCAGTTTGTACTGATGCTTATTTTCACTCAATTCCCCACCAGTCTTCATTCTAGTCTTCCAGGCTGCCTGATACTTACGTGTGTCTTGCCTTGGCAGAGCAATACTTCTTGTTTTGTCAGCTTCGCTTAGTTGGCCGTTCCTCCAGCACTGGCCGCAAACAAACATCATCTTCAGAGTTGGAGGGCCAAACCTCCTTTGCACACTTGTCAGCTGCTGGGAAATGGAAGAGCTGGTGGTTAAAATCTTTGCTTCACACGAAAGAAAAGAGGAACAGCTTCAAGATTTAAAAAAAAAAAAATGTTGCACAGATCAACACTTTGTGTTTAAACAAATCACATTTGAAAGTACAAAATAACATGTATACATTATTAATCCTGTTTAGCAGCAAGCTACAAATTTGAAGCATCAGAGTCATTACGTCGGTCTTACCTGAGCTCCCTGCAATGAAGCGGTTGCATTCCAAAACATCTTTGCCTCTTGGACGATTGCTTCATGGGTGATACCTACATGATGGAGAAGCGGGGGAAGAGTTCAGAACACTGCTGCCAGAGTTTTAACACGAAAAAAGAAAAGTGATCACATAACTCTTCTTCTAAAAACTCTGCACTGACTCCCTGTTCCTTTTAGAATTATTTTACTTGTTTTTGCAGCTCTTAACAGCCCTGCTCCTCCATACATCACTGATCTCCTGTCATTTTATGTTCCAGCCCAATCACCGAGGTCCTCGATTGCTTTCCTTTTTAAATGTTCCTCGTGTGTCTCACACAAGCACCGGCCAGAGAGCTTTCAGTTTTTACGCCCCTAAGCTATGGAACTCTCTGCCTCTGGACATCAGAACGGCGAGCTCTCTGGGTGTTTTTAAAAGTAAACTCAAGACTTACCTTTTAATCTAGCTTTTAATTTGGAGTAATTTATTTTTAGCCCTGGACTGCATTATTATTTATATCAATGCTTTAACATTTATTTATCTTAGTTAATTATTTATTTATCTATTTATTTCTTGTATTCATCTGATCTTTAACGTTAACACTTCCTTATTTTAACTTTTCTTTCCACTCTTACTTATTTTATTAATTTTACTGTATTGATTTTTACCATTGCTGTTGTTTTCTGTCTGTTATTTTGTGAAGCACTAAATAAAGTTTAGTTGAGGAAGACAATTTAATGCAACTCAAGCAGTTGAAATGTTTCTTTTGTACACTAGTGGCGAAAACAAAGATTGACTGTATAAAGGAACTGTATTCTAACACTGTCTATTGTAAAGGAGTAGGCCTCAGTATGAGAAAAATATGTGGAGTGCTATTGCGATACTAATATTTAGTGCAATACATTTACAGATACATTGAGATTAAGAGTGCATATTAGTCATCGCTCACAATTGAATGTCTATGTGCCGTTTATGTTTTACAGAGTACATATGTTTGCAACAAATTCTTTTTTTTTCATCCCTTAATTGACAAAAATTAACTAGAGGTGGCTAGGAGCTAGCAGAGCTTCATCTAATAGCATGGACGTGTGGTTATTGCACATAAGCATTCATCCAAAGGTTACATGTACACACGCTTAGTGAGACAGCATTGTGCATTTTCATCAAATAAATCATTATTTCTGTAAATCCAGACTTTTGTAATGATTTCATTGCAAATTCTCATCCTGTGTTAAAGAAGACATTTGGCTTCATCATGCGGCCATATGAGAGAGTATTTTCAAAAGCAGCCTCACCTTGCTCATGTTGCATCATCCACACCTTCAGCTCGATGAGGCTGTGTGCATAGAAGCAGTCGTCTTCTCTTACGCAGCCGTAGCGGACTTCATGCCGGCAGAGATCCAGCTGGCAGTGAGGACCCAACGGTCGGATTTTGGAATAGCGAACTGTGTTCTCCTTCAAAATGTGAACCAGGCACCTGAGAGACAAAAAAAGACAACAATGGTGTTCCCTGAAAGATCTGATAGCTCAAATGAAGATACCAAACGGGGGGTTAAATGTTATATAACTTACTTATGATCCTCAAAGTCATGCTTTGTCACTGGATGAGAGCAGAGTGTGGGGTCATCTTTGTTGGTTTTGCTGATTATTCTGGGTTTGTGGTCAAAGCAAACCTGAAAATAAAAAGATATACAGTTAAAAATAAAGTCTTACCCCTGTTACATACAACAAGATAATATCCACAACTATAACTCAAAACTTCCCTAAAAATGCTAAAAAAAAAATAAAAAAAAGACATAACATTTATTGCAAAAATCAAGCACCAATGACAACCACAAACCTGTCAGTGATTCTGTGTTTAATTGCATTATATATATTTTTTTAATGTAGAAAGAAGGGATGTAAATTTCAAGTATTTTCCTAGATCGATGTTTGGGAAATGTTAACGATCAATAATCGATTAATCATTAAAAAAAAAAGTAACACTTTCCGCCAAAAACAATGCCAAACGCTTTTTTTCCCTTGAATCAAATGTTCCTCCACAACTGACAGTATTTAATAGCTAAGGATTGTATTGAGGTGTTCAAAATGTTAAACACACTGAATATCAACATGTGGAGCAGGCTCGTAATCTCAGCAGACATACAGTCATAAAAGTGAAGGCTTGGACTACAACATGTGGATTTACTGCAACAAGGGAACTGAACAGAATCATATTTCAGACTCAGTGTCCAGTTTTCTGTCTACTCATTCTTATTGAGAAAAATAAGCATGTGAATGCGGTCAGGTGTCAGCCAGGAGCGAAACTGGGTCATTATTAGTCCGGCGGGAGAGAAGCACTCGTGGAGACCTGTCACTCGGGTCTTTGTCAGCTGATTCACATCAAAACATGCTTTCAATGTAAAACACCTCCCTGATAGCTAAACAACATATGAGACCACATGACATTTGTTGCACATGATAGAAAATTGAAACAAAAAAATGTGTTCGAGTAAGTTCTTAATCAATTAATCGATAATCCATTAATTGTTAACATCCATAGACAGAATAAAACTTGTGTACAATCATTAGTAACCAAGTCAGCAGATGATTCTTCCAAACATGGGACAAAGTCAACAAATTACTCACTCCACAGAGAAACATGAAAATCCCATGATGCTCCTGTAAGATCTTGGGGACAGTCAACCGGACGTTGGAGTTTGGCCCGTAAGGGTCAAAAAGGAGTTCTCTGGAGATAAAGCCTTTCCGCTCCAGAGTCCACACATCAATCTCTTCCTGGCAGTATGCAAATGTGCAGTGTCCGGGGTACAGGCACTCTTTTCCAACAGCCACCTCTGAAACAGCACAGGAGACATTTCATGTTAAAAGTTATACAGAAATAACTTGAGTGTGAAGCAACACACAAAAAAAGTGACCTATTTACCGTGCATAAATTCCACTTATCTAAGGTAAATAGGAAGTAAGGGTCATTCAAGACTCCAGCTGCGATGAACATGTCACAGGCTACAACTACTACGATCAATTTCACCACTATCACCCCTCTCTTCATCTCCTCTATCCCTCTTTCCAACCCTAACTCAGCTGAGGCAGATGTCTTTCTAACATGAGTCTGGTTCTGCTCAAGGTTTCTACCTGTTAAAGGAAGTTTGTCCTCACTGCTGTCCTCTGGATTGCTGCCATAGTCTGCCTGCTGCTACAGACATGAAAGACTCCAGTTGCTACAACCTACTACCATCTGTCTTCATAATTATCACCTCTCTTTTGCATCTCCCTCTACCCCTCTTTCCAATCCCAACACAGTCGAGGTAGATGGCTGTCTAACATGAGTCTGGTTCTGCTCGAGGTTTCTGCCTGTTAAAAGGTAGTTTGTCCTTGCCCCAGTAACTTGCTAAATACTGCAAAGTGCTCTGCTCATGGTGGATTAAGATGAGATAGAGAGTCTTATCCTGTCTTGATGTTGGGTCTTTGTTAATAATATAACAGAGTAAGGTCTAGACCTGCTGTTTGTAAAGCGTCTTGAGATAACGTTGTTGTGATTTGGCGCTATATAAATAAATTGAAGGTAGGTAGGGGTGCAAAGCAGAAAATGTAATCAGGCCAATTCAGCTGATAATCCATATAACAACACAAGATATTCCAGATTGAACAACAGAACAATGTAACCTTAGTGTAGCTGGTGTGCAAACATTAGTTCATGATGTCAGCAAAACTAGCCTCAGTTGAATTTACTTGTCAATATTTAGTCAGTGATTTCATTGTGGAGGGTTTTTTATGCTGTAAGTAGACATAACATCACTTCCTGAAACTGAGTGCTGAGCCATCTCACATCCCGACTATCTCTGCCAAGAATAGCGCATGCAAAACAGCATCAAGGAAGCGAGCTGCAATTATAGTAAAATGACAATGACAGAGACTTTCAGGAGGGGATGGTGATGCAACAAAGTCTGGGAATCTCACTCTCAATGCTGCAAAGTAAAGAGCTGCCTGCAGGACGTGTAAAGCAGACTTTGCTTATTTGTAATGTGAAGGTGCATTCAATGTCGGTCGTGTAGACATCAACTCTTATCATAACTCTATAGTAATCACGTACTACACTTTACAGGGGCAGCAAATTCTGGAATATTAATTCCAAAGTGGCAAAAAACTGTTTCTTTAAAATGTTATAAAGGATGTTTAAAAAACTTTTAACCACTGTTAATTATACTCATCCTGCTCAACCACATATTCATAAACAGGTATCCATACACATCATATTCATATTTTGTACTTCTGACTTCTGTTGATGTAATAACTATTTAGATTAATTGTTCATTTTGTATATTCTTATTTTATTCTATTTTTAGTATCAACTATTGTCTTTATGTGTCAACTTAGTATTTTTTTTTATATTAGAAAACTATTTGGGTGGAGGCTTCAAATAAGCTCTCTGAGTTTTCTGCCTCTTCCTTCACAGTATATTATTTATCTTTGCTCTTTTTTTGTGTGTATTTTCTTTTAATTGTGCAAATAAATAAACATAAACATTAGAATACATCATCAGTCATACATTAACACTAACTATGTAAAAAGTCAACACAAAAAATTTGGCTTGAATTAATATTTTTAAAGCATGTTTTGAATTTTAAAGAGTAATAGTATCTGTAGTTCAGTATCCAATCAGTCGCTTGTTTCAATACTGACGACTGACCTTCAAAAAAGTCACAGTGTCAGCCATAAATGCAACTATATCGAAGCAAGAAGAAGTAAACACAAACAAATGTTACCTTTACAAATGTAATAAGGTCCAACATATTGGGTTTTTGTCGGTCTGGGCCGTATGAGCTTCCATGATTTGTCTGTCGAATGTTTCAGTCTGCCCAGTAAAGCATCCTTTTTGCATTTATGCTCCTCTGTATGAAGTGCATAATCCAACACACCAGGCCCTGTGGAAGTCACAAAGAAAAACAACAAGGTCTCAAAGCCAAACCTCAAAGACTGCAGACACACTTACAGCCAGATTGCAAAAAAATCTTTCTCACCAGTTTTGACGAAGCATATCGAGCACGCCTGTCTGAACTCATGCGTTTCAGCTAAGGGGTTCTTTGCTAAATCCACAGCAGGAGGCAGCCCCTTCACTTCAGGCATCCCCACAGCCATTCCCATAGGTGTGGCGATATTGTTCATCTGTTGAAAAAGAAAGAAATGTGATTAGAATAAAACTGTCTCAAGTTAAGACTCCCAATAAATACCCAAAAACAAAGATTACCTGTGGCATGAACGGACTAGGAGCAAAATCTGAGTTATGTAGAGAAGATGAACATAAATTAGTTTTTTAAAGATATTCATTTGAACAAAAAAAACAAACACACCACTCAACAGCTTACCTGTTTTATAGTCTGTTATACTGAGACTGTCCAGGGAGTCCAGTGGGGGTGTGAGGGCCTCAAAAGTGTCCATGCCAAAATAAGTACTGGTCCCTGACTTGTGATACAGTGCGGGCAGTGTGATGGTGCACTGCTGCGTGCTGCCAAAGGGGAAAGAGTTAATGTGAGATGGCATCAGGAATGGAGTGGACATGGAGCTGCCCGAGGCGATACTGGTTGGCAAAGGAAGAGGCCCCTTCACTGTGGGTATAACCTGAAGGAAGAGACAAATTAAAGTCACACCTGTTCGAATATCAACACCTTGTTACATTATATTCATCCACCCGGACCTTCGTCATGTCCGCTCACTAACCATGGCTGATTCAGGGCCAGCTTGGTCCAGTAGATCGTCCAAGTCGTCCCCGATAATGTCTGCATCAAAGTCCTGACTTGTTTCCAGCATCGTGCAAGGTTTACTGGTCCTGCACCCGTTAACAAATGTGGGCACAGGAAGAGAAACAGATGATGGTACTGACACAGGAAGGGAAATGGACTCGAAGCCCGGAGGCTCAGAGACGGGCACAGATGAGATACTGCTGATGACAGGAATTTCATCCAACACTGCTTCATTAAGAAGCGGGAGAACTACGGCTGGAGCTGGAACTGGAACCGGGGATGGAGCTACTGGAGCAGCGACACTGCTGTCCTCTGTCCGCTGAGGCACTTCTAAAAAACACATCAAGGGAAGTGAATTTAGTCCTGTGATTCTCAAACACTGCACCAAAACTGTGGTATTTGTTCCACTTACCAATTTCTATATCTTCAACTGAAGATGAGCCATGAGAAGACTAGAAAAAAAACAGAAGACAGTCATTGATCGGCTAACTTCTTAGGAGAGAACAGCCACATTCAAATATTCTTGTTATTCACCTTGTCACATGATGCATCTTGATAATTTGATCCTCTCAAAACATTCAAGCCAGGCTGTTTAAAGAGAATAAAAAAACATCAACCTCTTAAAATCGTCTCACTTTGATGATTCTACAGAAAAACAGGCCTCAAAGTACGAGCAACAACTTTTTGGTATGTTTTCTATAAATGTAATTCTAACCTTTATGACTCAGAAATTTCAAAAAGGGGGAAACTACATTCATCAAGCATACAGTATGGTAATGAGTTACAACAGTTCCTGAGACACACATACCTTACTCCTTACATAGGCTTTGCGGATTTTCAATCCCAAAATTTTGGCAAGGTCCTGTGTCAGCTGTGTGACACTGGCGTCCTGGGGAAATATCACATATTAACACTTTATTTAAACACCTAAATCTATTTGCTAATTATTTTTGTTTTTTTTGCTAATCCTATATTATTACAGTGATACTTATATAATGTGTCTTTTTGAGTTACAGGTCTGTTATTATTATGATTATTGTTATCTTTTATAATTGATGGCAGTGATGTCATAAACAAGCATATTATTATTATTACTATTATTATTATTGTATTGTTATTAAAACAATGATTATTACTAGTATTATTATTTTTATGTTTTTTAATTAAATTATTTATTTACTATTTTTTATTTTCTGGGATTAGGGGAGGGTGTGAATTCACGTATCTTTGTGTGTAAATTGTATACACTGTCAGCCTTTCATTTTGATCTAGTTTGTTTTGAAAATTATAAAATAATGAAAACAAAATAAAATATAACCTTGTATCCGGTCGTTGTACAGTTAATAAATGTCATAACATGTCAGTCATAAAATGTTTGTAAATGCTAGGGATGTGCAATATTTAATCCACTAAATGATGTCACTCTTTCTAGGCAGCACCAGAATTACTAGTAGCTAGGCTAAGATGAATAGAATAAGCTTAAGACATTGTTTAGTTGGGTTTTTTTTAACTTAAGTTAATTTTGTAAACAAACTTGTTTTATTAAATGGTGTGCAGCTCTTTTATTCAGGCACATACATGTATCAGATCGGGGCTCGGTAATATCTAAAAAACAGAGCTGAAAAAGCTTATCATTCATCCCTATCTTAACCTTAAAGGGACATCTCTGATGTAATTCGAATGAGTACAGATTAAAACAAAGTGAGACATACATCAGTTTTGATCAAAACTACTCAAACTCAAATGTCTCTCTATCCATTAGAATGAATGTGAGGCAACACAAAACACACAGATGACACTTTACCTGAGGCACGACTAGAGAGCATTTGGCAACAGCCTCATAGGCTTCTTGATTTCTCCCCATCTCTTTCAAGGATTTGGCTTTCCTGTACAGTGCTTTGTAGTTCCCTTCGTTCAGCTGGAGCGCTTTTTCACAGTCTTCTAATGCTTGGTCATACAGTCCCTGGAAATACAAATAAAAACACGTCCCAGAGGTTGAAAAGCTTGAACACAACAAAGTCGCTTCTGATTTATCACAGACATGTTGGATGAGTGGAGGAAGGTATGGGTGAGGTGTTATCAGAGAAATGTGTAAATTTTTTGAATTGATCAGTGATCAGGTATTCAAGCCTGTGATCTCAACGCAATCATTTACATCAGCTGTCACTGAGCATAATCTGCAGCAGATTGAGCATTGTGGCTTCGCCTAACTGCACAGCCTGTGATTACTTCCTGGTATCAACAGAGACAACATAAAAAAAATCTGATCGGGGTTGGGGGCTTAAAAAGCCAACTCTCACATCTGACCAAGGCAGGTCACAATTTCTGCCATGAGAAAAGTGTGTAGAGGCATTGTCACCATTCGAAACAGATATAAGGACACTGTCACTTTAAGAGGGGAAACCAATAACAGCATTATCGTCACACCTTAGAAAAACTGCAAAGTGATGAGATAATGTGCAGAAGAGGACATGTAAAATGAAAAGGACGAATAGTATCATTATTATTTTTGTAGGTTATGACGAACTCAAACTTAAATACGTGATTAGAAAAAATGTTTTTAAGGAAAACAGTGATGGTTACTTTGGCAAGACGCAGAGGACCCATCTTAAAAAAATATTTGTAAATACATTTTGCCAATACTCTCAATAATGTTTAAGCTCTACTTATCATGAAAAAACAAGCAGCACTTTTAAAAGACCTCTCCTGGTACAATTTAATTGCATATGTAAAGTATTTGCTGAAGCCAGAGGGAGAGGGAATTCAAAGCAGTTGGGTCCCAAGTGTGACGGTCACCTATACTCACTGGAACAATGTTAAGGTAGGCAGCAGCTCGATTTGCATACAGCTTTTCCAGTAAACCTGTTGGAACACAGATTTCTTCGGAGTCAGCATAGTCTGCTATACTCAAGGCTTCGGTGTACATCTCGATGGATTTCGTCCAGTCGCCTTCTTTGAACACGTCGTTTCCTTCGCCGAACAGATTCCACACGAGATCCTTGATGAACACCTGAAAGTTGAACGAACCAAAGTCAGTGAAAAAACGCTGCATTGAGCCGCTGAGTTGAAGAACCCTGAGACTGCTTTTCACACCACCCAGTCACCATCCCCAGATCACTTTGACTCTGCAGCTCATGCGTTGTGACAAGGTGGAAAGCTGTTTTAGATGCAGCTTACCTCATACTGATCTTGACTTCCAGGAAATGGAAGGGTTGATCTGAAAGCAAAAAGAAGTTCCGGGTGTAAAGCTTTTATGTGGCAGCAAAACAAAAACAAGTGAGCTAATTAGTACAGCACAAGTGCAACTACTGTTTTTCTTTCTTTTTTTTTTTTTATCTTCATTGAATTTTTTAAAATGTGAACCTAATCGAGAGTAGTTCAGATAATGATTTTTTTCTGATTTGCATTGTAGTTAAAAACAGGAAGGTGTGTGTGTGTTTTGTGTGTGTCAGTGGGTGGATATGCATCACTTTGAAAAGGTGTGGATTTGATCGGCTGCTGAATGCAAACAGGTCAGCAAAAGCTACACTCTGTAAACAACCTCTCATTCTAAAGAAAGTGGGACACTTGGCTTTTAACTATTTTCTTTCCATTTAACTTTCCAATTGTGTTGATTAAAAAACAGCCTTTATTTTGATTATTACTGTTATTATTATTATTTTTTAAGTACATTATTATTGTTATTATTGTGATGTATTTTTTTTTATGTATTCATATTTTTGCTTTTTTCAAATGTATTCATATTATTATTTTTTTTTTTAACAAATCATTATTATTGTTGTTATAATTATCATTATTGTTATGTCGTTTTTTTTCAAATGTATTATTATTGTTTTTAATCATTATTATTATTTTTATTATTTGTTTTCATATTTTATGATGATTATTATTATTGTTGTCATCGTTATTAATATTGTTGTTATCATTACGTCGTGTTCAATTCCACTCCAACACAACAGCAGTTTAAACCAGACAGCATGAGATTGTACAACTGTAGTTCTAAAAGCCAGGCAAAGAAATTAATCTCAAACTGTATGAAACACATCAGCGTGCTAACACCGATGATTAATTTCAGCCACAGTTTTTAATCATTTGGTGCATTGCTTAACCGGGCAGATGACTTGTTTTGCCTAAAACTGGCTGTATAATTAAAGGTTGGTGTCACGAAATGTCATGATGGGAAATTGTGCAATAATCACAGTTAAGCTGTTTCGTCCTGCTTGTTATTTCTGTCTGGCATTTAAAGTCGTCTTTCTTCTTTTGCACACTGAGGGAGTCTCGGTTTAATGCGGGTCATCACATTTCATTAAAGGAAAACTAATGACCGAAACAGCAGTGTCACTAGACGAGCATCATACTGAGCTGTACACAACTGAGTCTAGAACACACCTAGAAGGGCTAAAAGTCACTTTACCACATGTGTATCTAGATTAGGACCACTGCTTCTCCTTCTGACACATTTCTGGCCTCAGTTATTGGTCTTCAGAGTTAAGGGTGGAATACTGTATACAACACTCACTGTCTATATCAAATACTGGCTTTTTAAAAATGACAACTTTTTGGTTAGCACACACTGATGTCACACACCATGGCAGAGTGGTTTTACTTTCATATTGACGAAGTAGTGCTTTAAGTTTCACTTTTCCTTTTCAAATAAAAAGACCCCATCTGATAAGATTGGAATGCATTCTTCTAACACTAAAACATGACACATGACAACTCATAAAGCTTGTTGGCATAATGCTAGTCTGACTGGTGCACATATACAGAGTCAAAATGAAGCGAATAAAACAATAATAAACCTTTACAAAGCCAGTAATCAGCTGAACTGTATCCAGCTGAACTGAAACAAACGCGTAATACAAAGCTGACAAATCATCAATGTCAATAGAGGAACTTAAACTTCATCATCAAAAAGAGCCTGTAACGCAGTCCATGAATACAGGCAAGAAATCATTAGACATCCCAGCCGATGTTTAAGTTGTCTCCTGAAGTATTCCTAAGATGCTATGATGAGTGAGGCTACAGGGCATCATTCATTTGTGTCACTTTGTGACCATGTCTGTGAAAGGTGCTATACTAGATAAAGTTAACTTACTTTACTTACAACGGCTGTTACACTCCACTCCAAGTACTTTGAGTTTAGTGAGTTACATCAGTAATAATGAGTTACCCCACTTTATCAACCAGTGACCAAAGCTGTGACACTTACTGGATGAACTGTAGGCCTTTCTGAATCTCCTGCCAGCGACTCCTTCTGTCCTGACACGCTCCAGACATGATTGCGTGTTTTATTGTCCACTCCTTAGTCAAAACCTGAAATCAACATATTCAATTTTATAATGACCTGTGGAACTGGTAAAATACAAACAAACAGACAATGACACAAACAAATGACACATGAAAACACTCCTTTCTTCGCATTAATCACCATCTGAAAGTTGTCTCACTGGCTGACAAGTGACGCACTCGGTGCTGCCAGGAGTTTTATTACAGAAAGTAACTGAGAGCTTCTCTCTGCCGGTTCATCGCTTCCGCATTGAGTCATGACGACACAAGCGTTGTTCCGGAAATAAGGGCTAAATGGTCATGTTAGCTCGCGCGCAGATAAAATCATCTAAACAGGTTGTTTCACTTTTATTAAAAACTAAATAATACTTTTAACACTCAAATACGAAGCTGTGGACGACAGAGGTTGCACTGTATGGTACAGGAAACTGCTTTTACAAAGCATCTCAAAGCATCCATTATCGGACATGATATTTTGTATGGCTCTATTATCAATGATTTTAACGTCTTAGTTTACAAATATAGGTTTTACACAGAGAGGTACAGGAAACAAATACATTAACCATATCTGTCACACCGGTTGGTAATAGGGCATTTACCGTTTTCGGTTCTTAATCTTGTTTTATTAGAAGA
This sequence comes from Notolabrus celidotus, assembly GCF_009762535.1. Lineage (NCBI taxonomy): Eukaryota > Metazoa > Chordata > Actinopteri > Labriformes > Labridae > Notolabrus > Notolabrus celidotus. The sequence continues at coordinate 21,774,964 of NC_048291.1, forward strand.
GTTGCTGATAATACCGCGTGAATAGACTGTCTAACCTGGTGATAGCAAAGGCTTATAACAATAATTATTTGTGCTACTTCTTCAACACTTCATGCTAAAAAAAAATGATAATCAATATTCGTGTTACAGCACCACTAACACATATAATAATGAGTCAGAAAGTTAGCCTTAGTGGGGTCCGCCTGCATTCATTCACTTAGCAATTCTCAACTTGAATTATGTATTGACAACATTTTCGTGTATGAAACTTCAAACAACACATGTGTAATTCACAACGTAAAGCTGTCTCTTAAAGAAAACGTGAGAAGAGTTTAGTTTTTTTAGTATGAAAACCGACGTGTCCGATAATGGACACATGACTTTTAGCGCACGTGTGTGTGTTACCGCGGCTTGGAACCGCCGACTGTAGACTTCTTGTTAGCAACCATCACTTGCTACGAAGGTTAGCAATCTGTCGCTCTCATAGAATAAATGCTCCCTGCACACTTATCATTTTTAAACGGGTGAGAATCAACAGTTTCTTCCGGTGCTGAAGTCGCATCGGCCTAAACCGGCTGTGTGACGTTACCGCACTAAGTTTGTAGGAAGTGGACTCTAACAAAGCAGAGGCATTTCAGAGTTGAACTAGTTCCCCAACGCAAACAATAGCGAGCAGTTGATGTTTAGCTCCATTCTGGGACCTACTTAATATCATACAAGCATTAAATATTAGCGGCAGCTCATACTTACATGAATGGATCTGTATTCCAAATAAACCTTCCGTCGGGAACCTAAAAGGAGGGAAACTGATTTTTCGTTAAAGCTAAAATAACTTGACAAGCTGTAACCGATGAAGGCCGCCCGTTACCTCTTCTTCTGCTGTATTTGGGGTAGGACGAACATTGACTCCGAGGGGTGCTGCCCCCTAGAGGAAGCAATATAAACTGATATATATTACAGCTGGAGAATGACAGCACAAACATAACAAAAGATGATGATAATAATAATAATAATAATAATAATAATAATAATAATAATAATAATAATAATAATAATAATAATAATAATAATAATAATAACACCTTTATTTGTATAGCACTTTTCGATACAGGTAACAAAGTGCTTCACAAGAACAATAAAAACACAATAAAAGCAAAGAAGCAATACAAGCAAACTGACAGTAAAAGCAGAGAGGTAAAACTTTAAAGATTAAAATACATTCACAAAATAAAAGCTTTACAATAAAAGTGTGTCTTCAGTAGTGAAATAAACTGAGGGATGACTCTGCAAGTCTGATTCCCTCTGGCAGGCTGTTCCACAGTCAGGGGGCTCAGACAGCAAAGGCTCTGTCGCCTTTGTTTTTAGTCTAGATCATGCAACAGCAAGCAGATCACTGCCAGAGGATCTCAGACTGCGACCAGGTTTGTAGGGGGATAAAACTCAGAGATATATGGAGGGGGAAGTCCATGTTGTGCTTTAAAAGTCAATAAAATCATCTTAAAATCAATCCTAAAATCAACAGGCAGCCAGTGTAGATGAGCTAAACGACAGTAAGGACACAACAAGACAGTAAGGACACTACATATATAAACCTAAACACAATCCAAAAATTCTAAATAAGAATAAGAATACTATCTGTACACAGAAAGGTATAGAAGTACCTTTAAATACATGAAACAAGTTAAATTAGCCTAAGCCAGAGTGCACATGAGTAGATGAATATAATAATAAAATATGTTATGGAATAAATTACAATATTGCATATGGTTATGAGGTATTGCACCGGAAATCAAACTATTGCACATTTATGTGATCTGTCTCAGGAGTCTTTAGTGTTTTACAGTAGGATTGTTCAAGAGGGATACGGCCTGAAGGAAGAAGCTGCTCCAGTGCCGGGATGTTCTGGTGCCCAGAGCTCTGAAGCATCGGCCGGAGGGCAGCCGGTCAAAGAGGTGATGACCCAGGTGAGAGGGGTCTGTGAAGATTTTCCTCATCCTGGAGGAGTACAGGTCCTGGAAGGAGGGCAGGGGACGCCGATGATCCTGTCTGCAGTCCTGACTGTCCGTTGCAGTCTCCCCATGTCTGATTTGGTAGCAGAACCGAACTTGGTATGCATGCAACCTTTATTTCTTTATTCCTTTACATAAATTCCTTTATTCAGATCCCCATTAGCTGCCACTAACGAAGCAGCTAATCTTCCACATACAACAAACATAACATACAAAATAAACATGAAATACAAAAACAGAAAATGCTGCAAATAGTAAATACAAAAACAGAGGATATCACAACCATTTCAAAGAATACACATAAGGGATGTAATGTCAACGTTCCCATGGATTAATATCAATAAACATTACATAACATCATATTTAATTAAAATCAATCATAAGTGTTCACTGAAATTCTTGATTGTGATAGTTAATTTTAAAGTGTTCCTTTAACAGTCTTTTAAAACTGGTCTTACTGGGTGCTTCAATTATGGTAACTGGTAAATTATTCCACATTTTGATGGCTCTATATTTACAGATCTGTACACTGCATCAGTTCAACTACTTTGCTGGGATTACATAACATTTTTGGCAAAGGTTTGGATATCGTATTTCCAAAAAGAAGATTTTTTTTTATTTATGTACTGAAATTCTTGTAGCTTGTATTAACAAACTGCCATATCAAATAAATATTGCTCAAGTCAAAACCAAGCTTTTCCTGAATTAAATCTCAAATAAGCTGCAAGAGAAGCAGACCATATTCATTATATATGTGTTTTTAAAGAAATGTATTTATCATTCCATACAAATTAAATCGTTTGCATATTGTCTTTTATATGCACAATTTTTCTTTGCATTTTTCTCTTGTAGCTGTCTGGGAGGTAATGTCCAGTATTAAACAGAAACTGTGATAGATTTTGCTTTCAGTTCAGTTCATCATACACCTTGAACTTAATCAGACTTCACGATGACACTGACACATTTTTTAGTCAGGTGTGTTCAGCATGATATGATCCAAAATGTCTCCTGGCTATGTGTTACGACGATGAACAGGTTGAGCAGAAATGAATCAGATACACAGAGATGGAGGGACGTGTCTCTGCCAGGAGGAGGCGCTTATCTCACTGTGTGCAGGAGCAACACTGAGGAGCTGAATCATGAAAAACTGAACATGCCCTCGGTTATCAGGACCCAGAGCGAGTGTCTGTTTTGATGTAGAGGCCCTGACGTTACCACATTATGAATGACAACAGAGCGGAGCTGGAAATAGACATCCAGGAAACATAATACAGAGATGAAATGCAATGATAGAGCACATTTTCAAATCAGGTCTGCAATTTGTCAAATAAACAATCTCTACTGAGACACTTGGAGTGCAGCTTGGTGAATCACACTGACAATACTGATAGCTACAGCATGTCTGGAGTGTTTTATAGAGGGAGGGTGTGTTCTACTCACCCCACTGACATGTTTTTTAGCAGAGGGTAGGATGCAGGTCACAAGAATGCATTGTTGAAGTTCAATTACCATCATCTGCAAGTCTGGGGGAATTTGGGGAATTTGAGGAGGCAGAACCAAGATGTGTCCTTTAACTAAAATGTGCTATTTCAAGTCTTATTGGTTCTAAAATCTTCTCAGCCCTTCTGAGGTGTACTCTCAAAGAGTTTACTTGTATATGCTTCAATATTTCTAATACGTATACACAAAAACAAAGCATGTAGGATGGGATGTGATCTGATCACATCAGGTCACATAGTACATTCCAGCAGCACTAAACCTGTAGCACCAGATCTGTAGAGTGGAATAAGCAGTAAGCACCTCCCTTCTCCTCTAGGGGGCATACAGGTTGAAAAACACTGGATTTACCTCAGTCCAACAGTGACGCTTAGGAGATAACTCAATCAGCCTCTAAAAAAAAAGCTCTCCACTCAAAGCTACACTCTGAGAGTAAGGGTGAGAGACACACTGTGCAGGAGTTCAGCTTCGTGTTGTGAGCCATGGCAGCATTTTACTGGATACTTCTGCTGTTATCAGGTAAGATGATTGTTTACTTTTTTATAGAGGGGAAACTGCTGAAATGGGAAAGAGTAGCTTTAAGGACACAGAGGAGGTCAGCTTAGGTTACTGCTGTCTTAAGGAGAAACTGCTTGTATATATGTACGCACTGTGGAGGGAGCAAACACGCAACTCATTTTGCATGTTTAATTTTATGAATGAACCCTGTTTTATTTTTAAGTTTGGCCTCATTTCCCTCTAAAATGTTCTCTAATAAAACATTTAATCTTATTAAATCAATCAGTCTTTATTTATATTGCAAAAATCACAACAAATGTTTTCTCATGATGTTACATTTTGTGAGTCTTTAAGAGAGATGTTAAAACTTTCATTTTAGAGGGTGTTTCTGTGAAACAATATCAGATGACACTGATAAGTGTTCCTTTATTTTCCTGTACAATTACTGACGCCTACAAAGCTCACAATAACAGAGCAAACATATCACTGTTTGCACATCAAGCAAACCTGAGTAATAACTTTAATGTAGGCCATGCATAAACTGCCTTACCGGTTTTAAATCTGATTACTTCCATTAGGTGTGTCTGAAACGGTGTAGAAGTGAGTGATCAAAGAGTGGGGAAAAAAAAAAGAAAGACACATGATATGCTACAGCAAAGAGGGCCTTTTTGTTAATAAGCATGGACACTAGACAATGTCTCAAATCTCACAACAAAAACTAGAGGAAAGAGCTCAACAAATAAAAGAAGATCATGGGTATAGATTCATCTTGATGGTGTCTATCTCCTTTGTTGTCCATGTCTCTCTGCAGTGGCTTCTGTGGCAACGCGCAAGTCCCAGCGAAAAAAAAAAAGTTTAATGGAGCTTGCGAAGGCTGTCGAGTGCACCACAGGAAAATCTGCTTTGGATTACACTATGTACGGATGCTACTGTGGAATGGGAGGTCGAGGTGCGCCCAAAGACGAAGCAGACTGGTGAGGCCCAAAAATATGGCACTGTTTCTTTTTGAGGAAATCCCCTGATGATAGCCTGGACCAAAACTTGACACTCTATAAGCTGATCGATAAACCCCAGTCTGTTCAAAGCTAAGCCTTAAACTTAAGTTGTTATTAATCTGTCTGTCCGTAGGTGTTGCTTCAAACATGATTGCTGTTATGGAGAAGCAGAGAGTCAGGGTTGCCAAACCAAAACAGACCCATATCACTGGACGTGTAAGGACCATACAGCTGAGTGTGGTATGTCTTTTTTCTTTTTTTTATGCATGCATACATAATATTTAATTGCTTGTTATTTTCATAGGATGCAAGAGGTTTTTATTTTTGCATGTATATAAGATGCCAACAGCAGAAAACTAAAAGTGACACTGTGTATGTGTGTGTGTCCTCTGCTGATTGGAGGAGTTGACAGGATGTTTACGACATAGATTCTATGGCATTTGAACCCCCATTAAATAAATGTGTAACTCTTTAATGATGTTTACACACTTAGCAGGGGTGTGTCCAAGGGCTGGCCTGGAGTAACATGGGTTCCCTTTGAAATCTGATTGGCCACCTCTGGTGTGACCAAGCGGCAAACTCCGGTCTCAAACGATGAAGCCAATGCGGAAGTGCTATAAACTGCAATACATCGAGAATCCGCTTGAGGCTGGCTGCAGAAACACCGGAAACTACATAGATAGGAATGGGAAAAAGACGATCTTTGCAGCATTAATAAACATGTTTACAGCCTGGTTCAAAAAACGGCTTGGCCCTATGAAGCTAATCTCTCTAATGGCACACACTGTACGGGGAGTGAATTTTTTTCTAACGTGACGGTTCAAAAGATATTAGGATTACGAGTTTTGCCCAAATAAGGACATGACTGACGTGACTCCCGGTCGGGAACACACAGCCATTGGCTAAGAGGCTCACACTATGTCACACTCTGCCTGGTTGAGTTCCGCATTACCAATATGGCTGCCGCCGTCGATTTGCTTCAAAACAGCTCTGAGGAACAGATGGGTGACGTCACGGATACTACGTCCATATTTTATACAGTCTATGGGTGTGACCCAAAAATCTTAAACTACAATTGGTTATTTGCCTCATCAGAAATGGGACTTATGTTAAAATCCACCATCTGGACTGTGTTGCAATAGGCAGCTGTGTTTTTGTGCACTCTAATGTAGCACATTTTCTTTTGGAAAAATACTTCACTCATCTGTTTCATAAGAGTGCATAAGAGGGGAATCTATCAAAAAATTGCAAGCGCACTGTTGCACTTAGTCCATCTGTCTAACAAAAACACCTTTGTTGTTACATTTCTGTTCCTAAACAACAAACCAACAAATTAATTTTTTGAAAATTAGACAGTGTGCACGACTTTGCTTTAAATTGTGACTTTGGACAAACATCTTTTAGGTCCTTGAAGAATTGAGCTTTACAAGAGTTAAATGTTGCCACTTTGATTTTCTACTTTTTTAAGGCATATATATGATCATATATATATATATATATATATATATATATATATATATATATATATATATATATATATATTTTTATATATATTTATACAAGATTACTAACCCTTGCCAGGATTTAAAGAAGATCAGACTAGTGAAGACAGAAGGGTATAAATGCCTGTCATTCATGTATGTGTGTGCATACATTGTTCTAACTACCCCAGTCAAAAAAGTCTTGACATACCCAACATCAGCTTTTGTTATTTATTAGAAATTAATATTTCATTATCAATTGAATCAATCAATCCTTTTATTTTCAATACTTCCAGTTCATAAAAAAACACTCACATAAGAACAGGCATAAACCATAGCTTCTGTCATATTATTCTTATGTCATGTGAAGTGTCTGTGTTTCGGACTTGTCACTAAATATGAAACCTATGTTTGTTTGCAGATGATCTGGAGGATACATGTAAAAGGCAGATATGCGAATGTGACCGAGAAGCTGTTGAATGTTTGAGACAGGCACCTTACAACCCGGCTAATTGTGTGTGGCCAGATTTTCTCTGTACTGATAAACCACCGACCTGTGAAGACAAATCTCAACAATAGATGCATCCCTGTGGTTTGTGTGCCTTTTGTAAATGTAACATGTTACATATTAATGGTTATGCTATTGCTGCTTTTTCAGACACTTCTATTGTTTTCTCTCATCTTAAATCATTACTGGACTCTTTTGATTGAATAAGAAAAGAACATACGGTGTTTGAGGAGTTAAACATAGTTGTGTTTTTGTATGATGTTGTAATAATGATTTAAAGGGAGGAGCCGTATGTTCATATCTAACTCAGGGAACAATCAGATAGCCTCTCCTTCCATCAGAACTTTTCTTTCTTCAAACACTGTGCTGGGGATCGCCCGTCTGATAACTCTTAAGTTGACTCCCTGTGCTGCTGTAGGAATGTGTGTGACTACATACAGTATGTCTCAATCACTGAGTTGAGAAAATTGAGAGAGTTAACGTGCAGGCTGAGGTTGACCTGTGTTTCTATTTTAAAGCTGCTGCGACAGCTTTCTTTCATTTTTTTATGACTGATTCAGATACTTGAGGCTGACATAGTTGTGGAAACTCACACATTTAAGTATCCTTGTATAGTTTTGACAAAATCACACCACAGTGACACATAGTTGTGCTTAAAACAGCTTTTCCATGAGCAGTGCAGAAAACATTACAGTCAAAATAGCTCAAAGATGACGTCATATACCCTCAATAGTACCCTAAATATCACTCCCTGAATATTTGAGAACACCTCTCTGTGTGCATCTTTAGTGTAAAAGTCTTTGTTTAGCTCAGGATGCTATCCTCCCACACAAAAAAGGAAATCAATGTGTTAGCTGCCAAAAGCAGATCTGGACCCTGCTGCCGGTGTACTGTAACAGATCTCTTTTTGTCCTCCTCCTTCTATTCTGTTCCTTTTTGTGGGTGTTTATGAAAGCCTTTTGCAGATAGAAGAGGAAGAAAAATTGAAACCACACTACAAAATTGCTGTTTAATGAACGTGAATGAATTGTATTTTTCCTACAAATGTTAACTAATATTAAAGCATGATGATACAATGATTTTAAGCTTTAGGAGTTCCGCAGCATGCAGGGACAGAAGTGTTATTAATCTAAGTCTATGGGAAGGGGAACTTACCTTTAGCACTCTGTAGCATTGAAGCCCAGACTGCATTAAAATTGGTTTATTAAAATAGTGTAAAGTTAGATTTCTATTGACCAATCAAGCATTACATTACTCTCTGTTTGAGATCTTTTACTGCCATAAAGATTATTTTTTTTACATGGCTTTCAGGAGAAAGTGCTCTTTAATGTTTCCCGAATCACTATTGATTAATAAAGTAATTCAATATGTTTGCTGTGCAATTGTAATTGTGTTGAGCTGATTTGTAAAGCATGCATTATATGAAAACCTTATCTTAAAGTTGACTGGAACTGTTTTAGTACATATAGGATATATGCAGGAAGGGCAAATGGAAAACATGTACATATAGTTTATTAATTAAGCCCATTTATTATAACTAAATTAAGTTAAGTCAACTTAAATAATTATGTCGCTCTTTAGTACCTATTGAGTTGGATCAATTTAAAGTTGTATTTTTACAAGTTTATGAAGTTAGATTGATGAGTTTAATCATATAACATATTACATGGATGAGATACGTTTAATAAAATATAGTATTTCAAGATATTTGGGAGTGCATACACACTCACATTCAGACTTCTCACTATTTCCCTCCATAATCAGTTCTCTTCTGTTTCATTTTTCAAAATAAAAGTGTAATTATGTCATTACAATATTTGTTTATATTGACAGATTTGCAATAGGAATGAATAAAATAGCGCTAAAAAAGCAGTAATTCTGCTCTGGCTCCCACAACAATTTTTTTTTTTTAAATTTAAAAGTGCCCTTCTGATTTTGGAATGTCCATTAAACATATCTTATGCTACAAAAAAATAAATGCTGGGAGTTTCTTTAGCTTCTTTTCCAACAGTTTAGACCAGACGACTTTAGGTGTCTTTGTTCCAGCACACTTGTTAAAGCAAATTGAAAAAAACAAAACAGCGAAAACCAAGACATATACTAATTTATTCTGAAAACATGTATTTATTTTTCAACTTGTGTTCTTTTATTGTGTACTTGTGCAAAATCTTCCTCATCTTTCTCAGGGGTTATGCCCAGTACTAAACAACAGGAACTGTCATATATCTGGTCTTTAGCTCAGCCCATTGCATATCTAGAGCTCAATTAGGCTTCACATTGACGTTGGTACATTTTTGAATCAGGTGTGCTCAGCCTGGTATGATCTAAATGTTTCTGGTTGTGTTGTGACAACAAACAGGTTGGGCAGAAAGTAATCAGATACACAGAATGAGGGAGGTTCTGCAGTATTTGATTTTTAAAAAGTTATCAAATGGGTTGTAGTTTTTGAAATGTTATAGAAAAACATTTTGTTTAAGAGGGGAGAGCAAGGGCAGAGAAGCAAAGGCTGCAAACTGAAATCATTGAGGTTGTAGTTTGGACTACTCCCTTGGTAGATGTGACGCAGTCAGTATTTGAAACACCAGAAAGGCTAGAGAGGTTGGTCAATTTGTACATTGGGAAATGGTCAAGAGCTCCAGTGTCTTATTAGTGTGGCATTGTATTATTATTATTAATAATGATGATAATAATAATAATAATAATAATAATAATAATAATAATAATAATAATAATAATAATAATAATAATAATAATGCATTTTATTTATAATAATAATGCCTTTCTTGGCACTCAAGGTCACCTTACAACATTAAAAACAAACAGAGTTTAAATAACAAATAGTAAATAAAACACAATTTAAAAAGTTTTAAGTGAATGGACAGTGGAGTTGTGGTCAGATGGAGTAAGACAGTTTAAACAGATGGGTTTTGAGTTTGGATTTAAAATGTGGGAGTGAGTCAGTATTACGGAGGTCAGGTGGGAGAGAGTTCCAGAGCTGTTGCCTTGTTACCATGGGGAGCAGAGCAGCTGAAGGCTCTGCAGGGCGAGCAGGGGGGACAGTGAGGTGGATGGAGGAGGAGGACCTGAGGGTGCAGGCGGGTGTGGCAGTATGGAGGAGGTCAGAGAGATATGGAGGGGCAAGGTTGTGTATGGTTTTGAAGGTGAGGAGAAGTATTTTGTAGTTGATCCGGTGTGTGATGGGGAGCCAGTGGAGCTGTTGCAGGATGGGTGTGATGTGGTGGATGGAGGCGGTGCGTGTGATGATACGTGCAGCTGAATTTTGAACCAGTTGAAGTTAATGGAGGGTTTTTGTGGAATAGAGAAGTTATGGAGTTTGTTTAATGTAGATTTTGTGCCAATTAGAAGAAGTTCAGTTTTATTGCTGTTTAATTTGAGGAAGTTTGAGGTGAACCAAGATTTTATTTCAAGGAGACAATCGGTTAGGGAAGAAGGTGGAAGTGAGGAGTCAGGTTTAGTGGAGAGGTAGAGCTGGGTGTCATCCGCGTAGCAGTGGAAGTGAATATGATGTTTACGGAAGATCTGACCAAGGGGGAGGAGGTAGATGATGAACAGCAGGGGCCCCAGGACACTCAAATCAAGCAGGAGGAGAATGGATAGTGAACCAGAGTCAGCAGCAAGGAGGAGGTCATTGGTGATTTTGATAAGTGCTGTTTCAGTGCTGTGGAGGGGACGGAAACCAGACTGGAATTGTTCATATAAATTATTGCAGAGTAGATGGGTATGGAGTTGAGCGGCAACTGTTTTTTCAAGAATTTTGGAGATGAATGGAAGATATGAAATGGGACGGAAATTATTGAGGTCGGTGGGATCTGAAACAGGTTTCTTGAGTATCGGAGTTACAGCGGTTGTTTTGAGGGAAGAAGGAACAATTCCAGTGGTAAGGGAGGAGTGAATGATGTCAGAGATGAGAGGGGACAGAGAGGAGAAGGTGGCCTTACGAGGACAGTAGGAAGTGGGTCCAATTGGCAAGTTGAGGATTTGGATTGTTGAATGAGTTTGGATATTTCATTGACTGAGGGTAGGGTGAATGCTGAGAGTGAAAGGGTAGGGGCAGAGGGAACTGGGTCAGGTGAATATCGAACAGAGGTGGGTAAGAGCTGTTAGTGGATAAGTTCGATTTTTGATGAGAAGAATGATATCATAGTGTTATAGAAATCAGTGGAGTACAGGTGAGGAGGAAGTGAGTCCGGTGGCTTTGTGATATTTGTAAGGAGGGAGAAGAGGGCCTTGGAGTTTCCTTCATTTGTACTGATCAGACCAGAGTAGTAGATGGATTTGGCTTTAGAAATAATAATAATAATAATAATAATAATAATGATAATACATTTTATTTATAAAAGCGCTTTAAAAGATTCTGCAAGCGCTTTACAGGAAAATAAAATTATACAATAGAAAAGCAAAGGAAAACAGTGCAAAAAAAAAAAAGCAAAGAAAAGCAAGGCAGCAAAATAAAACAAAACAAGAAAAAAATCAATCAATTATAGTTTAAAAGCCTTTGTAAATAGGTGTGTTTTGAGTCCGGATTCGAATTTGGTGAGTGAGGGAGAGAATCTGAGGTGTTGGGGGAGAGAGTTCCAGAGGGTGGGGGCAGCGACAGAGAAGGCCCTGTCCCCCCAGGTTGAAATGCAGTCTTTGTAGTGGAGAATAATGTTTGAATATATGTCCTTGTGCACAGTGAGACCAATTTTCTTATAGAGTATTTCCAGTTATATTGGAAAAGGCACTCCAGCTACAAATGACGAGACAGAGGAGTTCAATTGTACTGAGGTCAGGAACGAGATACAGCTGCCAGAGAACAAAGACATGGTAGTTGGTCATTTGGCCTCAAATCTCTCTACTTCCTGCTCTTGAGGAGTGCAGACGCTTTTTTGCTTGCTCTTGCTTATGCTTGCATTCTTTTCATTTTAACTCTTTTTTCTTCACTGAGAGACTACAAGCAGTCACTCCAGGATACTTAGAAACCACTGGGACTATAATTTACTGTCGACAAAGTAAACAACTGCCTTATCTCGACATTTTATCGAAACTGCAAACGTGGCCTACTGATCGGCAAAAGCCTGTTAGCAGCTAAGCTAACTGGAACCAAAATGCCTCCTTTCACTGTGGACGATTTTCAGAAGATCCTTCAGAAAATTGCTGTGCTGGAAACAAAGATGCATCGGATAGAAGTGAATGTGGAAGTGAATGGACTATGCGGGAATGACACCACTCTTCCATGGGGTCAGAGCAGCAGACATGTACCTGCTAACACACGGCTAGTTAGCCCAAACAATGACACTCCAAAACAGGAGGACTGTGCAGTTGGGACCAGCTGGAACACTCTTGGCGCTAGGCCTAAAGATAAAACGTTTCCCACGGACATGAGAGAACGGATAACAGGCAGAGCCAAGCGCCCTGAGATTTCTGATGCGACTGGCTGGCCTGCACTCTCATCCAGAAGGAGTGCCGCCTCAACCCCCCTACCAAGGAGGAAACAGCCATGGACAGCAGTAAAAAGTACTAGTAAGAGCAAACCTGTAGAAGAAACAAAGATACATTTAGAGAACAGATTTGCACCACTTTCACAAGATCCTGACTCTCCATCCCAGGACCTGAGAAACCCTGTGTCCTCGAAGACCAAGGGAAGGTACGAGACCAAATCTATAAGCAAAAGGCCGCAGAGGGAGCTGACGACTGGGCCTGAAACACTGATCGTGGGCGATGGTGCCGTGAAAGAGGTCAGTAGCCTCTGTGGCAAGAGAAACACCAAAGTCCTCTGCTTCACCAACGATTCGGTCTCTGACATTTCAGACAAAATTCTGGACATTGTTGCTGACCACACAACGGTGAAATCACTCATTCTTCACACTGGGGCCTTGGATGTTGTGAAGCAACAATCTGAGGTATTGAAACAAGATTTTACTGATCTGCTGCGCAAAGTCAGATCTGTTGATACTGTGGTGTTTATCAGTGGCCCTCTACCGACTGTCCGAAGAGGGGACGAGAGATTCAGCAGGCTGTTGATTTTGAACAAATGGCTCAAAGCTACATGTGCTGCTCAATCAGTGAACTTTATTGACAATTTTAATATTTTCTGGGAACGCAGACACCTTTTTAAGGCAGATGGATTTTGCCTCAACAAGTCAGGAGTAAGATTGTTCACTTCCAACCTATTTTACTCTGTGTATCACACACCAGCTTCCCTGGCCAAGGACAAGAGACAAGACAAAACAAAACAGAAGATAAGACCACATTCTGGAGGAAAACGACTGAGATCGCTGAGCCAGGAGGAGTCTTCATCGCCGCCACCTTCACCCCCCCAAGAGGAGCGTCCTCCAGTGCCGCCAACTTCAACCCCCCAACGAGAGGAGCGTCCTAGATTGCGGCCATCTTCACCCCCCCAACAAGAGGAGTGGCCTCCACTGCGGCCATCTTCCACCCCCCAACAAGAGGAGTGGCCTCCACTGCGGCCATCTTCACCCCCCCAACAAGAGGAGTGGCCTCCACTGCGGCCATCTTCCACCCCCCAACAAGAGGAGTGGCCTCCACTCCCAACAGGAGGAGATTTCTATTCTTCACCACCCCAAACACCAGCCAACTCCCCGCCCTCTCCAGTCACTCTCTCTCCCTCCTCCCCCCTCCTGGATTTTACGGATGAGATGAAAAAGCTTGTCAATGTTGGAATCAAGCTTACACCCCGTCCAAATCCCATATTCTCTCCCCTAAATCTACCCCATCGCCCAGCCCCCAGCCCACCACCGTGCCCGAAACCACCATCACAGAAACTTCACAAAGCCCCTTCACCTCCTCAGAATCATCATCATCATAACAATTCTAACTGATATGGGCCGGGTCCAGGCTTCAAAGCTGATATCATTAATATTTTCAACCAGGAAAAGCCGGGGCCCTGTGGAATTCAGGTAGCCTCCTCAATTCCTCTGTTGACAGGAAATAGAAAAAGGGTAAATCTGCTAAGAAACAGAAGATACTCGACTAAATCTGCCAACTTATTAAATTTAGCTCCACTTCCTCGTCAGCCACAAACAGCTGTAAAAATAACACAACTGGTTTTAACTCACTAAACTTAGCTTTATTAAATATCAGGTCTCTGGGAGGCAAATCTTTTTTAATAAATGATTTTATTATTAAACACAATCTTAATTTTATGTTTTTAACAGAGACTTGGTTAGACCAAGATAACAGTGCAGCTGTACACATTGAATCATGCCCTCCAAACTTCTCTTTTGTGAGTGAGACTAGAACGCATAAAAAAGGAGGAGGTGTTAGTATAATTTTTAATGAGTTATTCAAATGCAAGCAGGTGTTTTATGGAAATTTCACTTCTTTTGAATATGTGGCTCTTCAGTTAAATACATCCTCTCGGTCTATATTTCTTAATATTTACAGACCACCTAAATACTGTACTGATTTCTTTGATAACCTTGTTGAACTACTGTCTCTTATCTGCACTGACTTTGATTCTGTTTTAATTGTTGGTGATTTTAACATCCATGTTGACAAACCTGAGGACAGAGTGACTGAAGAACTGTGTTATGTCCTTGACAACTTTGGACTCACTCAGCATGTGACGCAGCCCACACACAACAGGGGCCACATCCTAGACTTGGTTATCTCCAAGGGTCTAAACATTTCCAAGGTTCTTGTATCTGATGTTGCTCTCTCTGATCACTGCTGTGTTTTCTTTGAAAGTGATTTATCTGTGAACACTAATGTTCAAACTGAGGTTATCTCAAAACGTTACATTACTGAAAGTACCAGTGATATATTTATTCAGGCTTTCTCTTCCATAACCCCCCTCTCTAGGTTCTCTGCAAATGAACTTGTAGAAGATTTCACTTTAAAAATTACAAACATTATTGATTCCATTGCACCAACTAAATTAAAAGTGGTCTCCAATAAGAAAAAATCGCCTTGGAGGAATACCATGCAGGTCAAACATGAAAAAAAAGAATGTCGAAAAGCTGAGCGCAGGTGGCGTAAAACAAAGCTTCAGGTTCATTATGACATTTATAAAGAAAGACTTCACATGTTTAATCTAGAACTGAAAAAGTCAAGGCAGACCTTCTTCTCAGACATTATCTCCAAAAACAAAGATAATGCACGCGCCCTGTTTGCTACAGTCGACAGGCTAACAAACCCCCCTGTGCCAGTGGCCTCTGAACACTTATCTACCAAGGCCTGCAATGAATTTGCATTCTTCTTCACTGCCAAAATTCAGAAAATCAGACAAGCAGTCAGCACTACTGTACGAGGTACTGGGAATGTGTTATCTGTGTGTCCACCAAAAAACAACTCAATCACTATGACACAATTTAATCCAATAAATTACAAAAACCTACAAGATATAATACAGCATTTGAAATCCTCATCCTGCTGCCTTGACATTCTACCATCACCATTTTTCAAAAAGGTTTCAGACTGCATGACCTCGGATCTGCTTCAAATTGTCAACATGTCTCTTCTTACAGGTGTCTTCCCCCAGGCCATGAAAACAGCAGTAATTAAACCCCTCCTGAAGAAGAACAATTTAGATGCATCAGAAATGAACAACTATAGGCCGATATCAAACCTCCCTTTTTTAAGTAAAATTATTGAAAAAGCTGTTTTTCAACAACTGAACAATTATCTAATGATAAATGACTGTTTTGATGTCTTCCAATCAGGATTCCGATCACATCACAGCACAGAGACCGCTCTAGTCAAGGTCCTCAATGATATTCATTTAAACACAGACAACGGCAAAATCTCAGTTTTGGTATCACTTGATCTTAGTGCTGCTTTTGACACAGTTGACCACAAGATACTACTGGACAGACTTGAAAACTGGGTGGGAATCTCTGGTGCAGTACTAAATTGGCTTAAGTCCTATTTAAATGACCGGGACTATTTTGTGTCTATAGGTAAATACACATCTGAGCGGATGAAAATCGTATGTGGAGTACCTCAAGGATCCATTCTGGGGCCTCTACTATTCAACATCTACATGCTCCCCTTAGGTCAGATAATAAGAAACAACCAAATAAAATACCATAGCTATGCAGATGACACACACATTTACATCACCATATCACCAGGGGATTATAGTCCCATACAAACACTGAGTAAATGCATTGAACAAATCAATGACTGGACGAGCCAGAACTTTCTTCAGTTAAACAAAGAAAAAACTGAAATGATTGTTTTTGGAGCCAAGGAAGAAAGGTTAAAGGTTACTGCTCAGCTCCAATCTGCAATGATGAAATGTTCAAACCAAGCCAGAAACCTTGGTGTAGTCATAGACTCAGACCTTAATTTCAGCAGCCACATTAAGACAATTACAAAGTCAGCCTACTATCACCTTAAGAATATATCAAGGATTAAAGGACTTATGTCTCAGCAGGATGCAGAAAAACTCGTCCATGCATTTATCTTTAGCAGACTAGACTACTGTAACGGGGTCTTTACAGGACTCCCTAAAAAGTCCATCAGACGGCTGCAGCTCATACAGAATGCTGCTGCTCGAGTCCTAACAAGGACCAAAAAAGTAGACCACATTACTCCAGTTCTTAGATCTCTACACTGGCTTCCTGTCTGTCAGAGAATAGACTTTAAAATCCTGCTGATGGTTTATAAAGCACTGAATGGTTTAGGCCCAAAATACATTGCTGATCTGCTACTACTTTATGAACCACCTCGACCTCTGAGGTCATCAGGTACTGGTCTGCTTTCAGTTCCTAGAGTCAGAACGAAACATGGTGAAGCAGCGTTTAGTCATTATGCACCACATATCTGGAACACACTCCCTGAAAGCTGTAGGTCTGCTCAAACTCTCACCTCTTTTAAATCAAAGATTAAGACTTTTTTATTTACCTCTGCCTTCCTATCTTAGATTATTTTAACTCACTTTAAACTAACATTTTAATGTAATTTTTAATATATTTCTAATTTTCCTTTTCTTTTCTGTTTTATCATATTTGTCATTTTAATTATGTTCTTTTATGCTTGTCTGAATGTCTCCAATGCTTTTAATGTGTTAATGTAAAGCACATTGAGTTGCCCTCGTGTATGAAATGCGCTATACAAATAAAGCTGCCTTGCCTTGCCTTGCCTTACAAGGAGGAAATGGAGCCCAAGACCGGCTGTACTGGAAGCAAAGGCAGCTTTCAGACATACAGAGATAGTAGGTGATGTGCAACAAGGCCAGAGGGGGGCTTGGGGCCTCACTCAGGCATATCAGCCTAGAAAAAAGCAGGTTCTAAAGAAAGAGGGAAGTAGGTGCTGTAGCAGGTAAACAAAGGCTGTGGCTCAGGCTAAGCAAAGACAATGGTTGAATTGGGAAATTGTAGAAGAGCCCATTGTGTTCAGAACCTGCAACCTTAAGGCATATTCTGTCAGCCTGTCAGAGTCATTTTTCACATATGGGTATACATGGCGACATAACAAGGTTTTAAGAGCTCACAGTGCAGACTCACTGCACACTGCGCAGCAAATCTAAGAAATTGCTCCCATTCATGTGTGGCAACCTAAGCATGATACATTTGAAGAAAACTGTGGTTTACTATAAAGCAAATACACCATGGTGTGCATTTTGGTTTGCTTGAACAGACTGTTCAACTCAAGACAAGTGGAACAACCAAAGTGGGTGGTGCATCTCTTGGTGTCTTGGCTCCACTCCATGGGTCAGCATCATGAAGACAATAGGTGAACTCAGAGCGTAAATGGGAAAAGGGAACAGCCTTTGATTCCGTCCATAAGGGGAGAAATATAGAGGAGACTGTTTTTAAGCAGGCACAAGTCAGGCCACCTAAAAGGTGCAGGTAAATTTGGGAGGAAAACTTGTTCCACAGGACTCAGCTGATTCCTTACGTAGCATTTCCAGTCAACCAAGTCAGCACAAAGTTTGTTTTGTAGAACTAACAGTGCCCTGAGAGAACTCAGTGGAGGAGGCACATGAAAGGTATGCAGAGGTGGCATAAGAAGCTGAACAGCAAGGATGGAAAACCAGGGTTTGTCCAGTAGAGGGTTGTAGAGAGTTCATCGCATGATAAGCTATCTACTGTGAAAATTTCAAGTGTATGGACAGAGTTTGAGGAAGATGGTAAAAGAGTTGTCAGATGAAGCAGTAAAAACAAGTCTGTGGATCTGGATAAAGAGGAATAATGTCAAGTGAGGGCCAAAGAAAATGAAGGAAAATGTTTTTTCTCCTTTTTTCTCTCTCTATTCTCTCCTCTCTTGTCTCATTAGAGTGGGGGAGTAAGGGGAGGTAGAGCATACAGTCTAACCTAGTGGGGGACAGCTCCAGCCCAAACTGGCTCTTCACCCTGGCTCTGCCTTCCCTGTCGTCTTTCTAGCTTATCTCTACATACTTGTTTCTCTGTTTTCTTGTGTCCTGTCTCCTCTCTTCCCTTATTAGAGTTGGAGTGAAGGTGGAGTTAGAGCACACAGCTTAACCTGGTGGGGGAGGGCTTCAGTCCATACAGGCTCCTTACCCTGGCTCTGCCTTCCCTGCCGTCTTTCTAGCTTCTCTCTACATACACTTCTGACTGATTTAGTAAAGGATTAGGGGGAGGTAGAACATACAGCCTAACCTGGCGGGCTTGAGATCTCACACAGACAGCCTCTTCACCCTCTGCCTTCCCTCAACTCTTTCTAACATCTCTCTGCATACTCTTCTCTGTTTTGGTCTCCTTTGTCCTTGCTTCCTCATTAGAGTTGGAGTGAAGGTGGAGGTAGAGTGTACAGCCTAACCCGTGAAGGGTGAGTTCTAGCCCAGACAAGCTTGTGACCCTGGCTTTGCCTTCCCTGTCATCTTTCTAGCATCTTTCTGCATACTCTTATCTCTGTTTTTGGTCTCCTCTGTCCTCTCTTGCCTCATTAGAATGGGGATGTAGGTGTAGGTAGAGCATACAGCCTAACCTGGTGTTAGTGAACTCTAACCCAGACAGGCTGGCCACCCTGGCTCTGCCTTTCTCTCCTCTTTCTAACAACTATCAACATACTCTCCTCTCTGTTTCATCTTCTCTTTCCTCCTGTTCCTCATTAGAGTGGGGATGTAGGTGGAGGTAGAGTGTACAGCCTGAGCTCTGCTTTCCCCAACCTTTTTCAGACATCTCTACATACTTTTTATTCTTTCTATCTTTGGTGAGTGTATTTATTGGAAGGTGAGATCTAACATGGAGGTGGCGATTGCAGAATGTCAGAGCTAAGGTGTGGTGGGCCTAGCTTATTGAAACATCAGGGAAGGGAGCTGCCCACTTGATAACACTGTTGATCTACTGACTGTCGCTGCCCTGTCCCCATCGATCTTCATGCTTTGGTGTTGGGGACATGAGAAGCCATACGGAAAGTAATGCCACTTACCAGCACAGCTTGGATGGGATGTGTTTCTTCACTTCACACTTGTCTTTTTCATTACAGCTACAGTACTTTGTGTTTATTTGAAATATCTGGACAAAAAGAAAACTCATGTAGAAGCAGTAGAAGCTGTAAGCACTTCCAGGCTTTTCCCTCTGGGGGGCGTACGGGTTGATAAACACTGGATTAACCTCCGTCCAATGGTGATGCTCAGAGGATTACTCAAACAGCCTCTAAAAAAAGCTCTCCCCTCAAAGCTACACTCTGAGAGTAAAAGTGAGAGAGACACTGTGCAGGAGTTCAGCAGCCTGTCGTGAGCCATGGCGGCATTTTACCGGATACTTCTGCTGTTATCAGGTAAGATGATTTTTTACTGTTTATTGAGGTTGAATTAATGTATTGGGAGAGAGTAGCTGTAAGAACACAGAGGAAGTCAGCCTAGGTTACTGATGTCTTGAAGAGAAACTGCTTGTGTTTACTTATGCACCGTGGAAGTGTTATTTGGGGAGCAAGTGCTAACACACTGAAGTAATTTACACATTTTTTAAGTCTGAACCTGATTCAATTGTTTCTTTTTTAAGAGTCAGGGCAAAGCAAAGTTTGTCTTCCCTTACCTCAATAAGGACTTTTAATCCAACAGGGAATCAAAGTAAAGTTGATTTAGTGTTTTAAGTCTTTCAGAGGTGTAGATTTAACTGTACTTTTTAGAAGCTGTTGCACTTACACTGGATTAAATGATACCAAAATGTGTTCATATAACTCCAAAAACATTCCCTTATCCCAATAAGGCTTATAAAAACAGAGACTCTGTTTACTCTTACAAAAAAAAAATCACCAACGATCAAAGTGTTGACTAAACTTCATGGTTTTGCCCTCCTCCTCTGTTGTTTATGTCTCTCTGCAGTAGCTGTGGCCTCTGTGGCTGCGCGCAAGTCCCAGCGGACAAAAAGGGGTTTACTGGAGCTGGCGGGGGCTATCAAGTGCAGCACGGGAAAATCTGCTTTGGCTTACATGATGTACGGATGCTACTGTGGGCTTGGAGGTCAAGGCTGGCCCAAAGACAGAGCAGACTGGTGAGGCACAAAAATACAACACTGTCAGGCCTGATTCTTTCTGAGGGAATCACACATGGACACCTGATGATAGTCTACACCAAAAAGTTAACACTTACTTGACACTATATATACAACCCACCTATATATTATTATGTCATGGAAAGATATAATTCAGCATGCAATGGTGATGTTTAAGCCCCCACTTTGTGCCCTCTGTGCCCCCATGATTCCTGCCTCTGGGATGCTTTTGGTTCCCCTCAGTCATCCCCCATCCCGCTTGAGTACACACTGTTTCCGTTCAGCCTGAACCACAAATGCTGTGTGATGGGATGGAAGGAGGGAATCATATCCAAATTCAGCACATTCACACGGTCCAATGGCTACTCTAAAACAGGCCCCAGAATTCCACACCCAGGTCTTAATTGGAGTCTGCTGCTTTTCCTTTCTCACCGCAAGACACCGAAGCCATTCAAACTGGTTAACTATCAGTTGTGAAAGTCGTGTGGTGATCCGCCTTCAAAATAGCCCTGGTGGGATGTAAACCCCAGCGTTGGGACCATTCATCCTCAGCCTCTGCTTCACTCTGTGTTGTCATAGTTGAGCCTTTAACTTAAGTTGTTATTAATCTGTCTGTCTGTCTGTAGGTGTTGCTTCAAACATGATTGCTGTTATGGAGAAGCAGAGCGTCTGGGATGTCAAACCAAAACAGACCAGTATCACTGGACATGTGAGGACAGGACAGCTGAGTGTGGTAAGGCCTTTAGGTTTTTGATATTTGTAAGGTTGCAAGAGCCTTTTTTAAGTAAATCTGATGCAAAAAACAATGTTTATGATGCATATTTTATGATGTTGAAGCAGATTTAAAGAGTTAAAGTATCGTGAAAAGGGGGTTACGCAAATCAGAATCCTGACATGGTGAGCAAGACCATGATCCTCATTTATATAACTATAAACCAACCCTCCCATTTTCAAATTTCAGTGATGTTCAGCCTCATGGTGGTACAAATTAAAATTCACCAATCAGGTTCGAACATTGGCCTGCTTGTTTAGTAAATTAGATTAAACTGAACATCTCCATTGAAGGAAAAATTAGGCAAGTGTTTTTGTCACAGTGTCAACAAGTAGTGGTGTAATCTGCCCGCCTGTAGATTGATTTGATTTGATTTGCGATCATTACTTGTGCTATTGAAAACTAATCACCGCTGTTTAATTGTTTTGACCAATCAGAACCAAGTATTTTACACTGCCGAGTTATAAAGCCGCCATAATGCACTGTTTTTTCTGCCTACGAATAGCAACAGTTTAACAATGTTTGCACACCCAGTGCCAAAAATAATGTGTTGAACTTGATACTTGTTAAAAAAAACAACAACCTCAATTTAACTTTCGATTCCCAAACAATCAATTGACCTTTTATTCTGTACATCCAATTCATAACAAACAAAATTGCAGGACACTTGTCATTAAGAGCAGGTTAAGACTGTAGTCTTTGTTAATCATGTCTTGTAAATTGCCAAATTAAAACAATTTTCCAGACATAACCAAGACTTTTGCAACAATTGTAATCACAGAAAATGTCACACTTTAAATGAGGAAACTGTTCAAAAGTATGCAAATGTATTGAAACTTAAATTTACACTTACATTTTTGTGTATTTTGCAGATGATCTGGAGGACAAATGTGAAAAGCTGCTGTGTAAGTGCGACAGAAACGCCGCCAAATGTTTGAGGAAAGCACCTTTCATCTCAAAGTACTCCGTGTGGCCGGATTTTCTCTGTGGTTATGAACAACCAATGTGTAATATTTTCTCTTAAAAAGGGAAACAAAACTGCAATGATGTTTCTGTGCCTCCTTTATATATCACATGATACAGTGATGATGGTAATACTATTACTGTTTATAGTCAAAGACACTTGTACTGTGTCTTTTAGTGAAATTGAAAAAGACATTGTTGTGTTTTTGTATCTATTAAAGGACTTTATTAAAAGTTCTGCCGGATTAATGGAGCATTTCAGCACCATTTTCTTCACTTAATTAAAAAGCAACCCGAGCATTTGTCCACTGCAACTGGATCCAGGCTCAGCCTGAAGTGCAACGGGGGGACAATCAGGTGGCTGCTTACACTGTGCGGGGGACTACCTTCCTCCAACTCTACAGTTGACTCCCTGTGCAGCTTTGGGAGTGTGTGTGCCTATGCCTCATTCACTGCTTTGGAAAAAAAAGGCACAAGAAACTTTAGAGAGTTAATGTGCAGGCTGAGGTTTACCTGTGTTTCTATTTTAAAGCTGCTGTGAAAGCGTTCATTCATTTTTTCCAAGTGATTCAGGTACTTGAAGCTGAAATGGTCCTGTGACATACATGTGGAAACTCACACATTTAAATGTCCATGTATGGTTTCTGACAAAATCACACCATAGTGAGACATAGTTGTGCTAAAAGCAGCTTTTCAGAAAGGGCTACAGAAAATATTGCAGTCTCAAAATAGCTAACACGTGATGTCATATACCCTTAATATTATTCACATAGTTTGCAGGCAATTTCCTCTTTCCTTTCAGCACTCAAGCAAGAAAAAAACGTAAAAGCTAATAATGTCAGAATGCAAGTTAGACATCACCTGGGGGGAAATGTATGGAAGTCTAAGTGGGAGTTGCTGGTGCCTTGATCACACATTATGAACTTGAAACACACTTAAAGAACAGAATCCACTTATTTATTTGCACACACTCACAAAAAAGAGGGTTTAAGCTCTGTAAGGATAATTGATGTCATCATTATTTAGGTGTGATTAAAAAAAGTTTGTATATTTTGAAGTTTCTTAAAACAAGGTGCCTGTTATTGGATGTGGGTGTTTTTCTTGCAGTATATGACTCTATTTTGGTCGACCACAGTTGGTCTGGGGTTTTGCTCGGGGAACCTCCTTCAGATCATTTTGGTTTAAGTGCCACAGTCAAACCAAAGCCTTCATTTCCCCCCCTCTCACCCAGTAAACAGTGTAACTGTACATAATGTCCTCCCAGATGTTTCTCCACACTCCAGCTTGTCCTGTGATCCTGGTCTGAGTGCACACAGGAAAACACAGTGTCTTTGTTTAAACGAGTGCACCGCTCGTGAGTGTGGACTGAAATGGGAGATGATGCCGGGGTGTAGTGTCCTAAGTCCAGGACTGGAAATAAGAATCTGGGTCATGGCCCACAAACACTTGCCCGATTGTGTGCAACCTTCAGCGGGAGTGAGCTCTGAAGTTATAAAAGTCGTACGTTTCACCCGATACCAACAGAGTGACTCAAAGTCCCTCTTTCCCTATTTTAGTATGTTTTCCTACCTCTAATCTGAACATGTGATAAAACAGTTTGAATTGGCTGTTGATGCAAGCACCGTACAGTAAGTACCTGATTAATTCCTTAGAGAACTTATTTACATTCCTTTGCAGGGGCCTGTCCAGACTTTTTAACAGGAGTTCCCCAACTTATTTACGCTAGTGTAAATTTAACATTTCTATTTCTTCTGATTCCTCGTACTTTCTTTATGTGGCAATAAGAATCAAACAGATGGTATGAGTCAGTTTGAGAAAATTTACTGGTATGTCGTTCTGCGTTCATTTTCATGGCAATGGGTACTATTGGATGTGGGAAGTAGCATAATGCTCTTTAAGCTGTATTAAAATATATAATATCTGTGCACATTTATTGGTTGGAACCATTAAACTGACACAGATTTATGGAATATAGATTATGTGGACCATGACCTTTCCAACGTAGGGTCATGAATCCAGATTAACCAAGTGGCTGCTGAGCTATTGCATTGTGTAATGACACTCTACCTGAGCCGTGTTGCAACAAACTTTTATTTCAGCACAGGATTTGGCGCTGGTGCATTGGGCAGGCCAATTACTTGGGCCTATGCCACCTTAGAACACGCCCTGGTCACACCTCTGCTTCTTTGGACTTCAGAATAGTTGATAACCTTTTCAACTCTGCCTGATCTGAACTTTCAAAATGAGACATTCTGTGCATGTTTGATATGACTGATTGCAATCTTTGTAGCAATCTAGTCCTTACTTTTATTTTGTTTACATGTTGAAATAAAGATATCCATCAGTCTTGCATCACATGTAACTGTCAGCTCAGTTGCAGTTGGACATCTTATTTATCCACCATATAATTATCCTGCATTATGAGATTTATATTCTAATCCCAGCTCCTAACATCTCAGCGGACCGCATACTGACATGTGTTGAGCTGCATGGTGCTCTTGAAGAAATCCTGTGATTGAGGAAATGCTACGTATGCATGACAGCATGGGTGTCACGGTGAATGAGCGCATTCTTTCATCCTGGCTGGCTGAGCCGACAGAACCTGCTCCACACTAATTGCGTTCTTTAATCAACTGTTTGGCTCCACGGTTGGGAGCCAGATGGCGCGCCATGAATTCTTGGCTTGAACTGCTTGAATCATAAACAATGACAACCATGTGTGAAACAAAGTATGACTTCTTACCAGAACGAGATCTGCTCTGCTCAGACAGCATGTGTATAGATGTAAAAAAAAAAAAAAAAAAAAACTACAGAGGGCTTTGTTTTTATGTGTGACCGGTACTTTCCAACTCAACTACACAAGATTTTCTCAACTATCTGTGCTATAAACTTAACTTAAAGTCAGTCAATGGGCTGCATCCTTTGCATTTGTTGTGTAAAAATCTCAACAGAGTTCAGGATACTATTCACCCACACAAATGAGGAAATCAATGAGTGTGCAGCCAAACCTGCCGCCAATATACTATAACAAATCTCCCTTTGTCCTCCTCCTATTCTATTTATCTTTTTGTGTGTGTATGTGTGTTTGAAGGCCCTTTTCTGTTGCAGGTAGAAGATGAAAAAAAATGGAAACCAAATTAAACCATTTTGACAAGGTTAAATGTGTGTCATGATCATAATAGGCAGATAAATAATACATTTTCTGATCACTAAAACATGTTTGGCATTGTTCCCTGACATGATATAATTACCTACAGCATTTTCCTACATATGTTAGCTTGTACTTATTAAACCACTTACAATAGAGAAACCCATGGTTTCCACCAGGGGGCAGGTTAGTATTACTTTATAAAGCAGCAGACCTTCAGAAAGTGCCCTGAGGGGTTTTGGGACAGTGTGAGAAATATAAGAAATGTGGTGTCAGATATTTCAGAATAAAAACAGAGGTGAAGAAGCTTGCATCTGGCCAATTAGCTACACTTTCTCAGGGAATGTGCTTTTTTTGTGCCTATGACTGCATTTTTACTGCATTGTTTTGTTCCCTAATTGGAAGGGCAGTTCTGACAGTCTCAATAGGGGATACATATTAAGTGTTCCCCCCTCCCAGCAGTAATCCTGGGAAAAGCCAGTAAAAGTCTGATCATTAAAACATAAGGACTGCAGAAACTTATTCTGATGCTGACTGGAATTTAAATCGCTGCTGTGAAGGGCGAACCATTGGAATTATCAATTGCTTTTCCAGCAGTGTGACACACATTATATCCTTTAGTAGGTGAATAAACACCTTTATTATTAGCATTCTTTTCAGGTTCCAGTTATTCTTATGACACTTGTCACAGGAAAAAAACATGCAAGTTACCATGGAAACAAGCTGCTGGCACTGCAGTATGAGCACACTAAAAGATGTCAGTCTCAGTGGCCTTGACAGCACAATGCACGCAGGCCATTTTTAAGTGCTGACATTGTCATCTTAGAAAATCTAATTAGAGCTCTGATTGTTCATCAAACCTTGAAGTGTTTTGTTTGTTTGCATGGTTAGTCTTCTCATAGTGTCAAAACCATTTTGCACCATCATAAATAACATTCAGAGGCAGATATTTTACCATCTGGATTTTGATTTCGATCCCCTCAACAGGGATGGCAGTTTGAGGTTATCCACAAGGGATGTGCTTCGCATGTTGCTCACTACTGCAGCTTCATGTTGTTTCCTTTACAGCATCAGGTTACATCTTGATAAGAGCCACTTCAACAGATGGAGCATGATGGTACTGCTGAAGAATGAACCAGATTTAAATTATTATTGTTACAACACAAGCAGCGTTTCCCAGGAAGCCTGACAGATCAGTGTCAGCTCAATGTAAACAAAAGGGGGTTAGGGTTAAACAGACACATATGCTGAAGAAGCACAGGTATACTCTTCTGTTTCAGGGTCTATTTCTGCCTGGTTCTACAGATGTTTGATGTTTTGTTACTTCCCATGTGCACATGTCTCATGCACATTTAAATGTACAGACATAAATGGCAGTTTTTTAATTTATACGATACTTAATTTGTTATTGAAAAAAACAATCTTTGTTGCACTCAGTATTTAACCTCATTTATTTTTATTATCTATATATTTATGAGCACTTTTGAAATGAGGGTTAAAGTAACATCAAGACCCCAGACAAGAAATGCATATTCTTCTTTTAACAAACTTAAATGTTGGAAAATTAAAACCTGATTTAAAACAAACTGTTGAAAGGGTATCAGCTGGGAAAACTTCTGAGTAATGATGGTCTTGGGTCCCCAACAGACACATCAAAACAGCAATGCATAAACTATTTCAAGACAAATGGCACATTGTCATTTCAGGCTGACATTAATTGGCTGCACAATGCTCAGTGAAAGGAGTCATACTTTTGATATCCAACCCATTGTAGTTGATATTTGTATTTGAAACGAGACCAGGTTTAAAGCACTGTGTTGAATCAAGAGGATCCTGTTTACTATGTAGGTGCATGCTCAAAAGGCACGGACGGGGTTCGAACCCGCGATCTTCGGTTTACGAGACCGACGCCTTACCACTTGGCCACCGCGCCTGCGCCAATTTCGACGTCATGACACTTTAAATAGAACAATTTCCATCTCGTGTGAATTTACGTTCAGTGTGTTTTGAACCGGGGGTTGTAGAATGCCAAATGATTTTTTGTATTTGCTGGAGAGGCTCGAGTATCTCCTTCCACCCACTGCGACTTATATGAGCAGCTTAGACAAGCGTAAATGTATTGTGTACGTTTGACCACAAGGGGGAGCTGTTGTCTTCCATGTCTGTTTCTGTCTATTGCAGAGTTTAGAAAGCAGAGGTCTCTGCTCACCCACTTCCGGTAGAGCTAACAAAAGGTGAGATACTGGGAGAGTTCGTTCTTTGCAGTCTTTACACTTCATCCTTGTTCGTTAAAATGTCGATATTTTGGTAATATTGGGTTGAGTAAAGGTCAAACTGCATCAAATAACACGTGGTTTCCCTACCCCTAGGTTGAAGTGGTTATAACTATAGGTGTGTGAGATGTGGTGCATCACATCATTATGCTGTCCTTTATTTCTGATAAGTACTTTTTCCTGAAGTTGGTTTAAATAAATACAAGCTACTCTGTCATTCAAATTTAAAGGCCTTTAAGCAAACTCTAAAAAAAATGCATCGCAGCCAATCTTAAAATTAAAAAATACATAACAAGCTTAGGCCAACAGGGCCCATTTTGAAACCAAGCAGCAACCTCTGGTCTAAAAATATGAGTCCAATGGGGAAGTGCTTAAAGCTGCAATTCATTGAAGATCTGCTTGAGGCTGGCTCCGGAAGTACAGGAAACCATACTCCAATTTAAAAAAAGGCAATCTTTACAGCAGAAATAAACACGTTTACAGCTTGGTACAAAAGAAGAGTGGAGTCTGGATAGCTCATTTCTCAATCGACACACTGTACGGGGGGTGAATTTTTTTCTAACACTGCAATTTCGAAGATATTGAGATTACGAGTCTTCCAATGAGAGGCACAGCTGACTTGATTGACAGGCGGGAACACTGTAGCCGTTGGCTAGGAGGCTCAAAGCCCGCCTCTTTACGTCACAATCGCACGACAGCAGCACTATGGCTGCCCACGACGATTGGCCTCAAAACAGCACTTCAGAAACAGATGGGTGACATCACGGATACTACGTCCATATTTTATACATTCTATGGTGCCGATCGAGAAATTAGCTATCCAGACTACACTCGTCTTTTGAACAAGGCTGTAAATACATTTATTTCTGCTGTAAATATCATCATTTTTGAATTGGTGTGTATGTGGTTTCCGGTACTTCCGGAGCCAGCCTCCAGCGGATCCTCGATGGACTGCAGTTTTTAGCACTTCCGCACTGGACTCATATTTTTAGACCGGAGGTTGCTACTTGGTTGAAACAGGGTCATCTTCTGGGGAGCATGAACTCCCTCACCACAGATGTCTCAATGTCTGCTCATGTAGGTTAGGGTCAGACTGTGTTATCAGGATTAGGCACTGCAGTGATACCAATGGAAATGTTAAATTGTGCAAGAAATAACACAAGTTATGTTGTCAGATTTCTCTTGGGGGAAAATTGTCCTATAATGTTGCAAGAGAAAAGGTCAAAAGGTCACAGTATCCCAGGAAATAGACTGGGGGAAGTTACCGTTCACATTATATTTAAGCTGATCTGGGCATAACCAATGAGATTATTTAATCAGTATTGAGCAGAATGAGATTGAGCTTGCATAGCTGATAACTCTGAGAACTAGTATAGGCTTCTTGTAATTCCTTTTCCAAGTAATACAATATGCATGAGGCTCGACTGCAACTATTCTCTGTCTGTCTTTTCAAAAACATCAAAGATGAATGCTCTCCTGCAGGGTGCTTTTCCCCCTTTTTGGATCAGATATCCTAGAGGCTGTGTGAAAAATGAATAAGACTCATTTCCATTGGGAATTAGTTAGCAGAGAAAGTCAAAGATGTGGAGCATTCACCTTGACCTGCTTATAGCAAATAGGACAGACTGAAAGGGTGGTTCTCTTGAATACACCACATAGGTAAATTAGATTCAGAGCACATTTTTGACAACATATTGCATTATTGTAACACATTGTTCACTGTTACCAATACTGCTAATGTTTACATATGAAGCTTAAGGTATATTGCAACCTTACGTAAGCAGCATCATTTGCAGAACACACCAAATCCACATGTTCCAAGGTTTCAGTGTGAACATGATCTGCTTTTTCTTCGCAAAAGATGATGTTTTTTCTCAGGATTTATGTTCTTCTTGTCTCTTAAGATAAGATGTCTTAAAGCAGGTTTATGCAGCACTGACAATAAACACAGTGCACTTCCTGGAGTGAATCTGAGAAACAAAAGATTGCTGGGAGGGAGGGGCTTATTTCATGATGCTACATGGAATAGATTTTTTTAGCATCCTGCCTTTCTGTCATAAACCCCAGCAATATCATAACCTGATATATAATATGTTTCAGTCAGAGATCGCATGGATCTGGGGCATTCTTGTTCATGTGGGAAACACCAAGCAGCTCACTCCCTGAGAGAATAACAAGTATCACTGCACCAATCTATTTAATAATTTATTGGAGTATTGCTTTGAAAAATCATCTTATTTTTGCTCTGCTTGTGCAAGAATACCCCTGTGTCCTGATTCTGTGAGAAATTTTTTTGTATAACAGACATGATTTTTTTTCTCTCTCTGTAGAGCTCGCCCTTTTGTTATGGAAAGAAGAATCCAACTGAGGTACATTTTCTCTTTTAGAATTCGGATAACTAACTAGCAAAATGACGCGCTGCACTAGTCTTGCAGGATTTCTCTGGCTGCTTTATCTTAATCTTTGGCTGCTTTGATTTTTATCTTGAAGTGCTTTGATGTTTTTTTAGATGCCTTCATTTCGTGTAGTCTCTAGAACTCAGAAAGGTGATGCCAGGTCAAGATGTTTGTCATAAAAATACAAGTTCAGATAGATTCTATAGGTAAGACATACTCCCACAAACACACATGATCCATAAATAAATAAATACATCATTCTATTCAGTCATGGGTTCTATACTTCAGTTTAAATAAATCTATTGATTTTCACCCAAAATAAAAAATATTCAGTTCAAAATGGACAGTTGTAATGTAAAGGAGACCTATGTATGTAAGTGATAATGTACAGTGAATGGGGGGTTATGCAAACAAGAACCCCATCAGAGTGAGCAGGTCCTTATGACTTGCATCAAACTACATTTCTATTGAAGGTAATGTTAAAAAAGGTAAGTGGGACTTCTGCAAAAATATTAATGTCAACATCAGTCCTCATTCAGCTCTCTTTATACTCGTGGCTTTGCAGCTGACAGACCTCTAAACAGGAATACAGCGAATAGCACAACTTTTAACGTTGCTGCTAGTATCACTACTGTTTCCTTTTTAGTGATCAGCATTTGGCAGCATATTGATATACTCACCAGCTCTGCTGCTGTCACCTGGATTGCGGGACAGAATCTTGCTCCACTTTACCTATCAGAGATGGTTGGGGTCCAGTAACTCCTCAGGCTGCTCTCACATCTGTGCCTGTAGCTGTCACTATTTCCTGACTCTCAAGACTATTTCCAGCCTGAGACAGAAAGTAAAGTTTTGCCACAGTGTCAAGAGGCAGAGTGTTGAGTTAGTGTGCAACACTCTTCCTGCAGATTGATTTGACGTGTGTGATCAGGTTGTCCCTGGCGTTGTTTCTGCTATTGAGAATGATTACTGATGGGCATTATGACCTTTTCTCCAAACCCAGCTGAAAAAAAGCAACGTTTTTTACACCATTCCTACCAACAGCAGCTTTAACTGGCTAATAGGCTTGGGTCATTCATTCTCATTCTCGGGTCATTCATGCTATTGAGCATGAATGACCCGAGCCTATTAGCCAGTTAAAGCTGCTGTTGGTAGGAATGGGGTATAAAAGGTTACTTTTTTCGGCTGGGTTTGGAGAAAGGGTCATAATGCCCATCGGTACTCATGGGTAAGTGGAGTAATTTGAAAAA
This sequence comes from Notolabrus celidotus, assembly GCF_009762535.1. Lineage (NCBI taxonomy): Eukaryota > Metazoa > Chordata > Actinopteri > Labriformes > Labridae > Notolabrus > Notolabrus celidotus. The sequence goes on from NC_048291.1 coordinate 21,806,157, forward strand.
AGCAACCTTTTATACCCCATTCCTACCAACAGCAGCTTTAACCGGCTAATAGGCTCAGGTCATTCATGCTCAATAGCATGAATGACCTGAGAATGAGAATGAATGACCCAAGCCTATTAGCCAGTTAAAGCTGCTGTTGGTAGGAATGGTGTAAAAAAACGTTGCTTTTTTCTCAGCTGGGTTTGGAGAAAAGGTCATAATGCCCATCGGTACTCATCAGTAAGTGGGGTAATTTGAGACTATTGCAAAATCTCTGCATTTTCCAATGCCTTTGTATCAAGCAATGTTATTATTCCCCTCGTTCCCCTTATGACGGACCAATCATAGCTAATCTCCAATTCTCTGTCCTGATTGGTTATGGGGCGGCCCCTACTATGGCTCCGATTGGTTATGAGTCCGGCACTACCATGACTGCACACGGCAATCTGTGTTGGGGGCCTACGAGGAAATCTGGTTGGGAGGGATAGTGTTCACATTCGAAGTCCCTCTCTCTGGACAGATTTACTCTGTGACGACCAACAGCAGCTTTAACCAAAAGTTAACTATCTTAATCGTTTACATTAGCAAACTAAAGTGTTAGCTTCCTTTTTCAAAGATGGATGAGAAACCAAAACCATAGCTAACCATTCTTCTGTTTCCTAATTTTACAATCATAGACCAAGTAGCTAATTAATCTGTTAGCTAATCATTGCAGTTGTTCAGCTAAGCTAACTATTTCAACAGTTGGATAACTTTCAGCCAATTACCTAAGTTATTTCTATGAACTTTCAAATACATAGCCGCTTACACAAGGTATCATTTTAATCGTTAGCAAACAACTATAACATGTGTCCATTACTTTATGCTAACTATTGATTTCTAAAAATTCTGGTACAACTTATATTTATTACTTTCAGTTTATTATTTGAACAGTTTATTCATAACGTTCAGCCTGAGTTGCCTGTTTAGACCTTTGCCTTCTTAGGGCATTTTTTAATCATTGAAACGTACCTGATATTCCTTGTGTTCTTGTGTTATAGCTGACTTAATCAACGTGGAAATGTTTTACTGATGGCTCAGTGCTGAAGTTTCAATTTCTGCTGTAATATTTTTTTTAGAATGAGTTTTGAAATTAACATAAATACATGTTCGTACAAATAACTTACAAGTCAGAACCTGAAAAAAGTGTGTTAATATATTTCTACAGTCCAGGCAAATGCAAGTGGCAGCCAACACAGTGGGACCTTGCTGGTGCAGTGTGACGAGAAAATTGGCCATTGTGTGAGGGCTATGCTGGATCTGACCCCGGCCACAGCCAGACATGCAAGTGTGAAATCCATCTGAAAGGTAAGCAGCTGATATAGCTACACAACAAAAGCAATATCATCTCTCCCCCTTTCTTCAACAGTTTTTCTCATCCATCTTTCTCCTAACATCTCCTCTTTCACAGCGTTCAATGAGACAGACGTATTTAAGTTAAATAAATGATCACTTTACACAAAGCCCTGAGGGATACAATATTTCATATTTAATACACCAATTTTATTCGGCTCCAAACAGCTTAGTTTATATTTCTTTTTTTGTTGGCCTCATGCGTGAAGTAATTAGGGGCACATCACTTATGCCTGTTGGGTCTGTTACCATAGCTACAATACGATTGTGCAGACAATCATCTGGTCCTTCTTTCCTCCAATAGGGTCGCACGGCTGGAGCTGCAATATAAAGTAAAGATGCTCATCTTTCAGCAACACACAAGTAAGAATCAGAAACAGGTTTATGAGTATGAGAAAGTATTACACAGTGGCAGGCAGGGGACTGCGCCCAGTCATGGCGGACCACAGAAACAAGATCCAGCGAGCCACACAGCAGGAGAGGAAGGTGAGAGCATCTACCATTTTGAAATTCAACTCCTCTTATTGTTCACTGAAAGAGTTTGGCGTAACAAAACAGTGACAATAAACAAGATTCGCCTTTGCATTCAGGCTTTGAATGCAAAAAGAGAGCAGAAGGGACAAAACAGAGGTGTCACTTTAAATAAAATGCATAACTGGAGAGAGTTTGCCAAATGACAATGCAGTACTTCACAAATGTGGTCTTAAGATTGAGTTCACTTGCTGAGTTTAAAAAAATGGTGCTGAGCTTTGTTTGAAAAGAAGATGATTTTTTTTTTAACTTTTTGTGTGATGAAACATTTAGAAATCATCAAAACAATGTCTAACTTCTTTGTTTGGTTAAAATAACCAGAATCGACTCGTTGATGAATTTGTAAGTAGTTACACAGATGTGGCCTCAATCAAAGAGAGCTCTAAATCCAATTATTTGAGCATTTAAGGAAAAAGATGCATTCAGGGACGATCATGGAAAAGCTCTGAGGCCAGGATTGTGGAAATCAAAGGCCTGGGAGCCGAAATCGTATTTTTGTGGGCTATGTGTATCATTTTTAGAGCAATAAATATGCTCAGATATTCTGCGGCTTTGAAAAGGACAACAGCCAATGCAGCTTGTTCAAGCTGCTCCCCTACTGGGCGGCCCATGAGCCTGTCGATATGGTGGTTTGATGTTGGATAGAAAATAAGAACCCCCCACAACAAACAGAGAGGGCTGGAACAGAGGGACTGGAACAGAGAAAGAGAGGGTAGAAAGGGAAGAACCATCGACAGATGGACTCTGTTGTGATTAAAGATGGCGGCAGTCTTCACTGCAGACTACGAAGGACTATACTCGATCCATAGAAAAGCAGTGGGAGTAGCCTGCGATTCAACACAACAAAATCAAGAACAACACAGTAAGGTAAATCAGCAGGTATGATGTCTGCTTTTCAATCTCTGAGGATGAAAACTAGGATTACCTGTAACTTTCCATTGTGTTGTTTATCAGTCTATTATGTCTGTTATCGTTTTTCATGACAGTGCCATACTGGTTTTGTTGTGTCCTCCCTCGCATCAAAACTGAAGCACATCATTTGATTTGACCAGTGAATGTGCATCCCATGACCAGACGACTGAAGACCGCGACAGACTGAACGCTTAGATTAATTTGAATTTTTTCAAGCCAGCAGATGTCTGACAATGTACTTTCGCCACTTGGTACATGGCTACGGATGTATGTCTTTGGTATTATATCACCATAGGAAACATGGGCTGTTTTAATAAGATTTTCCCTCTTGCGAGAATATGGTGTTCTGAGAGCTTGAATATCCTGCAAAATAAACTCAAGTCTGCAAATTGCTCAATCCTCTGTGCCTAATCCACTCCAAGGCTTGTTAGCCATGACATATTCAGCCAGGACAAAGAAAATCAGCAGGACTCCAGACTACATTTTCTGACAGTCTTTGATGTTACTCTTTCAATCATTTTCATAAAATAGCTTTGATATTCCTGACACCCTTTGATTGAAACTTATTTTATGTTAATAACTTGTTTAATCACTCCCAAAAACAGTGTCTCAATTCACTCTGTAGGCTTGATGTATTTTTTTTTCTCCAATTTTAGAAAGTATTCTGAAAAATGCCTTGTCATGTTTCTTCTTTTTCTTTGTTTATTTAACTTTTGTTGAATTCTTTGAACACCAACTATTTGAAACACAGAGGTACTTATTGTCAGACTCAGTATGGGAGTATTCTTTTTGTTCATCAGTAAGTCTTCAAAAGAGATAAGCCTTTTTCAGCCAAGGCCTACTAGCAGGTCTAAATCCACACTGACAGATGGAACAAAGGACAAGTGAAAGGACTAAGTTTGGGGACATGAAGTTGTCCTCTAGTACTACTTAACTACAGCCTGACATTTAACAACTGCAAAATATTTGAGAAACAATAGTTTGGTTCCCAAAGAGACTATGAAACCTTTACACAAGTATGAATCCAAGCGACAGGATTTCCATTTTCTATATCATTGTAAAGACATCACAAACAAATGACAAAACTCTTAATAGCCTTTATTATAGCCTTTTCACAACTATCATCATCACAAGATTCTTGCACTTTTCCTTGAGCTTCACTGATTCCATAAATAACCAGGACTTACTCTCTGAATCTCACCTCAAAGCTGAACAGCTAAAACGTCTTTCATTGTTCCACTGCGTGCTGAGCAGCTCCACTCGGCCACTCGCTTAAGGGCTTCTTGTTTGTAGTTGCCCAGGAATGGAGCAGTGTTTTTCTTTTACCCTCCTCACCCAGAGGTTTGCAGCTGTGCAAGAGATTCAATGTACCAACCCTCTGGTCATACAAGTTCTATTAATTGCTTTTCTAAACTATTTCTTTACTGCCATTTACCGTAAAAAATGTACCTACTGGGTGGCCAATACAAGCTAAAATGCCTTATTTTTCATTTTTTTCCAATCCAAGCTATAACTTCTTGTTTGCATCCATAGAGATACTTTGAATAGTTATCTTGGTGAAGAACAATTAAATTCTGTTTTTATGGGTATGAAGTGCTTCAACATTAAGTTTCCCAACTTTTAACTTCCAACCAAAGTTCACTTGCAGTACTTGAGCACATGCATCATGAGTGACGTAGCCTTAAACCTCAGAATGTTAGAAGTCTGCCAACATCACACTCTGTTCTTGTGTGATAACCTCTGTTTTGGCTGATCTGGGATAACTCTTGTGTTGTTGCATCATTCCTCCTGAGTTGCAGATGTTTTTGGGGCTTTCTACCTATTTCTTCAATTTTATTTGCTTTAAAGTCAACTTCTACAATTATAGATTGCAAGGGTTGTTGGTGGATGTACTGTACCTTGCAAACATTTTCACATGAATGATGATAAACACAGCTCCGAGATTAGCTGTACCAAACTAAGTTTGGCTGCTGTGGTTTCACGATGAGAACAGATGATTGTAACGCTCTAAGTGGTAAACAGGGGACTCAGGTCTGACCTAAGCATCAACCTCTGGTGTTGAAAAAGGAAGCCATTGTGGTCCAAAAAACTGCAGTTTCTTGAGTGTCCTTGATGGACTAAGGCTAAGGAGACCTTGTGTTTAAACACCCACTTTGACAGAGGCTAAGAGTTATGGATAATTAGGCATTATAACAGGCAGGGCTGATTTTACCATTTTTTGCTACAACATAGCATGCTACATGCTATGGCCATTACCCCACCTCTTTGCTGGTTTCTAGAGAAGTCTTAAGTTAGTTGGAGTCAGCATTTCCAATATGGCAACTGCCATGTTTTGGCTTCATAGAGACACCTTGTATGATGGGAACAATCAGTGCTCTCACAGCTAGCATAGGTGTCATGCAAGTACATGATGCTGTGTGTTGTTCCTGGTTTGATTCTGTCTAGATTTACCTGTGTTAATATTATCTATATGAGTAGAAAATGAACATACGGTTTGTTCTTTTCAGTTATGTATAACAAATGTGCCCTCTCCTTCAGGATCAAATGGATGGCAGAGACAAACTATCATGGCGATGTTCTGCTTTGGCCAAGCCGGCTCATATCACGTTGATGAGAAGGACCTTACCATCAATGAAGCTTGCTTTGTTAAATAACCGCACAATGGACTCTGCAATAAATGGATTCGCTAAAGGAGGACGTGCAAGGTTGACAATCAAACTCAAGGTAAGACTCACTGATTTGTACGAAAGTCTGCCTTTTCTCCACTATCTTCATATGACCATGTGATAGGCTGTTTAGTTGAAACAGTCTTGTGTGCAGTGTTTCTTTGGTATAGAAGGACTGGCTTTGATTAAATGAGCTGAACTAATGTGCAGACATGCTGATTGAAAGGAAAGTGGTTGATGATAATGGAACGTTTAGATTTGATTAAAACAATATTTCAAACAGTCTTATGGTTGATGTTTAACCTTGCTGGCATGAATGTAATCAGCAGTGAGTGAGCTGCACACTTCAGCAGGTCTCTTGGAAATGAAGTCAACATGAGCAGACAAAGTGTGAAATCTGTGCTCCTGCTTTTTCTCTCACTCCCAAATAGTTTGATCTAAGTAGGTATAATCACATCTTTTTATGGTTTCACTAGCCTTTCATTTGGGACTCAGTAAAACTGTGTGACTGCCTAAAATGCAAGCACTGAAACTGAAAACAAGCTTTATTGCCTCATTTGTGCTGTCCGTCAGTGCTTTTACTGTCGCCACTTAAAGAAGTGACAGAGTCAAGTGTATTCATCAAGACAGCTTAAGCTACTTCTGAGTTGAGACACTGCTGCATTCAATGTCTTGTTTCAAGACATATAAATGTTAAGTATTGTGACTTTGTGTGCCTGATTTATGACTTACCCTCATGCTAACAACTTCAAAAGGAGAACAAGTATATATTTAAGGCTGTTAAAAAATGTTACATTATAAGCTATGCAGAGGACTGTAGCAGGTGGCGCAAATTCCTGCACAATTTGAATACTTCCTTGATGCGTGTTTTCATCAGAGGAATATGGAAAACAATTATCAATTAAATATGTTTGGAATGATCGTACGTGTGGTGGTATCTGCAGTAGTAAGTCATAAAAAAGGTAATAAATTCAGGTTTGATGGAGTTTCCTTTACCTTACCACAAGTGTTTTACAACTTATCAGCTTTTCTTGTGAAACTTCCTGGTGGTAAACACATCTGAAGGAGAGATAAAACGTGTGCTTGGCATGCTGATCAAACTGATGAAAGCACTTTACAACCTTTAAAACATTATCAGTCATCAGTGGCAAGCTGTCTGGAACAAAATCTGCTGACTCTCTGTCTCCAACGCACCCAACCAGCCAGGTTAACTCTTTCACTTTAAACCTTGTTGTATTAATAACTAAAAACCTCAAATCTGCTTTTATACCTCACATGTCTGACCCAAAGGGGCCCCAAACAAGGGGGTAAGGCTGTTATCTGAAGGGTGTAAGGTGTGGTTTGATAACACGATTTGCTGTCAGGCTCATCAGCAGACATTGTTCTCAATCTCTCAGCCAAAAGAAGAAATTGTTTACATTCCATAGATCCAGCATGAGTGGTTTGCCTCTGGTTGTTTTGGTTGTGTGAACATAATGCAGCGTAACTTTGGCAAAACTGCACCAGTGATAAGTTGACAGATGAGCAAGAGAGGGAGTGCACCAAATGTTGAAAGGCGGAATGAGATTGGTTTAACTTCAACTTTATTCAGATGATTTTGCTGGTGCAGGAAAGGAGATTGAAGACATAGGTAAGACAATTGCGATTTAGTGATCAATATGGAAAGTAACAAGTTTTGTGTCATTTTGAAAAAGTGAATCTCACCATGTCTGCTGGACTTTCTATCATATAATCAACCAGAAAAAAACACACTAGAATGCTCTGCCAGACAGAAGATGGTCCTGCCAATAGCTTTTATGTACTACTGTTATTATCATTAGGCTACTCTTATTCTAATGAATAGTGTTATTATTCCACTATTATTGTGCTGTAAATTTAACTGCAGAGTGTTGCCTCTTGAACTTGGCAGTAGAGTGGTAGCGTGTTAAATCCTGCACTTAAATCCTGGAGTGTAATTCTCATTGGTTTGCTTTTTGAATGTAATTCAAATGCATGACCCATGTCAGAGTCTGTACCCTGTCTTGGCTCTGAAGCCACATTTTTTTTTTTTTTAGATCCGGACCTGTTAGTGGGATAATCAGACATGGTCATTGGTTCAGTTTGCTCTAGTACAAAAAATGTTAAATAAACCCCTGATAAACAATAAGATACAATCCCAAAAGGCACATGTAGTTTTTTTAATATTCAAAATACAGTGCTTAAAAGAGTAAACAAAAAAGATTGAATGTTTAGAATTTGATTGATAGCAGTTTAATACAAAAACGAATAAGTCAGTATACCTTTTACATAAATCAAAAGTATCTCATGGGGGATTAAGTCATCGTAAGGTCAGTTTGCTCTAGTACAAAAAATGTTAAATAAACCCCTGATAAACAATAAGATACAATCCCAAAAGGCACATGTAGTTTTTTTAATATTCAAAATACAGTGCTTAAAAGAGTAAACAAAAAAGATTGAATGTTTAGAATTTGATTGATAGCAGTTTAATACAAAAACGAATAAGTCAGTATACCTTTTACATAAATCAAAAGTATCTCATGGGGGATTGTCATCATTGAAGCTAGAAAGAGGATAATTCAACCCTATTTTTGATTTATTCTTCAGGGTATAATTTTAATATTTCAGAATCAGAATCAGAATAAGTATCAGCTTTATTGGCCAGGTATGCTTGAACACACAAGGAATTTGACTTTGGTAAACTGTGCTCTCTTTGTACAAGGCATAAGAATAAGACATACAAATAAAAATAAAAATATAATAACAATAACATCAGCTATAAATACAAAAGAACAACAAATAGGCATGACTAATATGTACAGGCTAAAATAATATGATAATAGTGCAGTGGTGAGTAGCAGAGCCAGTGGCGGAGCCAGGGGGTGACCAGGGGTGACCATGGACACCTCTGAAAACTGATTGGCCACCCCAGTGGCCACCCTGAAATTCTTAAACATGATTGGCCATTTGCCATTTCAGAGGCATTACTTATATTTAAATCAGTCATTGTGTTGTTGTGTTTCAAGCTGCAGAGACAGTAGTTTCTTTGCATTTGAATATTATTTTTGTTGATGCTTTGATTTTGGTCAATCATCTTCATTTTGAGTCCTTAAAGAGTTCAGCAGATTTAAATGTTGACACTCTGTCGAGTTACATTATTAATCTTAACATTAGAAATCTACAAATTTGTAACATTTGTTAAATTATTCTATGAAAAGAAGTTAAAGTAGATGTGATTACTGGAGGTAACCCTACTAGGTTTCGGTAAGCCCCTAATGTTTTCCACGCCTGGCCACCCCTTAACAGTCAGTGCCGCAGTTTTGCCACCCAGGTCAAAACTGTCTGGCTCCGCCACTGAGCAGAGGTAGTTTTTACATTTAAAAAATAGTAGTTAAAGCTGCTGTGAGGAACTTTTGTTTTGTGTCGATTCTGGCGCCCCCCTTGTGGACAAAGTGATAACTCTTATCTCTTGTCCTGTAAATGCAAAAGTAGTGTTTTCAACAAAAGCCTCATCCTGTTGTGTTCAACAGTCAACATTATCAGGCAATGTGATTATTTTCCATGAAAACAGTCAAATAAAGGCTATTTCTGAAGCAAGATGTCCATCATCTGGTCTGGCACCTACCCCCCCAGGGCGGTTTCCGGCATTAAAAATTACAACAGAGGAGGTGTCAGTGTTGCTGCTGATGGACTTGTTTGCTATTGAAGGTTATAAAGAGGCATCAGTATCATTTTTTGTCTGTTTCTCAGCCAGTTCAAAACTCCTCACAGGGTCTTTAAATAATAAAATAAATAGAAATATGGAATTCTGCTTGGAGAATTGTTAAAGAGCGGGAGAGAAAAAAGAAATCAGTGTATCACATGTACCAACTCTTAACACTAGTAATGTGTGTAGTGAACGGGCGAGGCGCTGTGCATCATCTGCTGTCTGTGTAGCCTCGGCTGGCTCCGCACAGACAGCCAGAGACAGCCATGGAGAGGTGGAGAGCGGACTGTTTTCTTTGTTATTTTTAAAGTCATGCAATTCGCAACTATGTCACTGTCCACGGTGACTTGTCCGGGTCCACATGTCCGATGCAGCCGAAAGCAGCAAGAAGATTTCCACCGGTTAAGTATATGTCACTTTTTTTTCCTCTCCCAGCTCAGATTGGGATTGCGGTAGTCGGGAGATAGGTGCCATCGCTTTTGCTGGTTGTAAATCTTCTCTGGATATTGATGTGGGATTCCCTCTGTGTCCTCTGACGGGAGGGGAAATGTTTGCGGTGGTTATGTTATGGGTTTGTCTGAACGGCTGTTAGCGGGGATAGAAAAGATATTAATAGGTGAGGAGTGTGACAAAGTTGTGCACTTGTCGGTCGGCTGCTGAAAGGCCTGGCTGTGAGTGTGAGAGTGTGTGTGAGAGTGTGTGTGAGTGTGTGTGTGTGTACGGAGTTTCTTTCTGGCTCCCCTCCCCCACTCGCCGCTGCTGTTCTGCTCATTCTGGAGAGGCCAAGACATGAATGTGATGAGAGGCTCACTTCAGAGGAACAAACGGATGTAGTTTAAGGACAAAAAGGACCTCTGCTGAACCTGAACGTGACCGGACATAATTGACGCCTAAGCCTCCAGAATATTCTGTGAAACCTGCTCACACACCTGTGAGCGTTAATTGAAATATGCACGCGCTAACCAAACGACTCTCGTGCCGACATTAGTGAAGCATTATGGTTGCTCGTTTAATCGAGATATGAATTAAATAACATTTTCATTAGGACATTGATTCACCAGCCATTAAAGAGGCTTATATTATAATATCACACATGATGTGTTTATCATAGTCTATTAGTCCAGCACACCTCGCCCTCATGTAAAGTGCACGTGCTGCCCACACCTAAGGATTAGGCAGAGAAATGTGTTGCCAACCTTCTCGTGAACGTGATGACAACATTAAAGCTGCTGTTGGTAGGAATGGTGTTAAACAACGTTGCTTTTTTTCTGCTGGGTTTGGAGAAAAGGTCATAACACTCATCAGTAAGTGGTGTAATTTGAGACTATTGCGAAATCTCTGCGTTTTCCAATGCTTTTGTATGAAGTAGTGTTGTAGTCAAAATCACATTAACCGAGACCAAGACATGTCCAAGAAATTTAGGGATCGAGACCGAGTCAAGACCAAGACCAAGACAGGGAAAGACTGAGACAAGACCAAGACCATATATATCAATGAAAAATAATCATGAGAGTTAACTAAATAAAAGACTTCTGTTTATTTCATTTAAGTTTGCTTTGAATACTATTGACAGCAACAAACAAGGTTTTGTTTTGTCTTTGTTGCCTTTATTTTGACTCCTTAAGTTTCGTTTTTTCTCCTATCACAGTAATGACAGGGACACAGAGTGCAACAGTGGTGTTCTCGGCCGGTCATAATATAAAATACGGAGTCCGCCCAGTCCGAGACCGAGACAAGACCGAGTAAGAATGCTTTCGATTCCAGGACGAGGCCGAGACCTGATAAAAGCAGCCTCCTCGTACTACAACACTAGTATCAAGTAATGTTATTATTACCCTTGTTCCCGTTATGACGGACCAATCATAGCTAATCTCCAATCCTCTTTCCTGATTGGTTATGAGTCCGGCACTACCATGACTGCACACGCCGATCTGTGTTGGGGGGCTAAGAGGAAATCTGGTTGGGAGAGATAGTGTTCACATTTGAAGTCCCTCTCTCTGAACAGAGTTTACTCTGTGACGACCAACAGCAGCTTTAAACAATTTATTTGAGAAAATGTTATGCAAAAACTGTTCACAAATGCCCACTTCTGTAGATATTAAGAGGATTTAGAGTCAGAATGTAATCTGAAATCACTCATTGTTTTGATTGGTTAATGCCATTACTTGGCACCATGCTGTCCTGCCCACAGCTGTCATGGAAGTGCAATTTGAGAAAAGCTGTTTTTTTTTTTTGCTGTTCCAAGAGGAAATCAGCACTAAAATGGTAACTCACTCTGTATCTGGGAGCTTAATCATAAGCTTTGTGTGCAGGCGTAGAGGTGGATATACTGGCACCACTGTGTCTTTGCTCAGCAACATTTCATAAGGACCAGGTTGTGTCCTTGAACTAGACATTCAATCCCTGAAATCATTCAGCATGCTGTTCTGCAGCTGACCATGCAGCATGAAGGCAGGGAAATGGATGGAGGAGAGAATATGAAACAGGGATTGATTGCGTATCATTCGCAGTAATGCTAATATCAGCTATTAATAGGGGGAACTAAGGCTGCATTACTAATGAGTTCATATTGTAAACCTCATGTGAATTCACCACTGTGATGAAACACTCACGCTCATTTGGATGAATCTGGAGTAGCTGTGTAAAGTAATGATATGCCGATGCATACAAAGGAGACATATTCATATTATTGCCTGATGGAGAGCAGCTTCACAGCCAGACTGCACTGAAGCCACGACTCTTGGCCTGGATTACCACAGCACACCCACATAACTGTGAATGTGACTCAGTGCTGCACAATTATAAACTATAAAACTGCTTTACATGCCTAATGACTTTAGTTTTCAATTTTTGCAGGGCTTGTCAGATGTTCTGCAGAAAATGCAGTCACATGCTGTTAAATGCATGGAATTTATCTCAGTGTATTTTTGTGTCATTTATTTCTGGGTGATTCCTTTTTAAATTGCATTAAAACACTTAATCTACCATAAGTTCAGCAGCATTGTACTGCAGTTTCTAAAGAGTGTATTCCTCGCATCAGAGTGTAAACAGCCACATAATTAACCAACAGTGTAGAACGTGTTGCATATAAGAGTGAACAAGAATCCACTTTCTAATTTCAACGCTTTCTAGTAGCTTGGATCATATTCTCAAACCCTCTGTATTCCCACATAATTTGCATTAATTTTAATGTTCCGCTGGAAACTGGCAAAGTCGTAAGTTTTTCATGAAATTCTGATCAAATGCAAACTGTGCTAAAGTCTGATAATCTCCCCAGAGGCTGCAGTTCTGTTGTAACTGAGCGTATGGGATATATGGCACAAAACCAATCTCCCTTCTGCCAGCATCATCTGTGCTTATGATTTTACCTCAGTTTTTCAAATGTATTGCTGCATATTTTGCCATTTTTTTCAGAACAAACAATTCTCATAGTAGTGCTTTATCAAAGCTTAGCCCTACTCAGTGATGTGATGAAGCTGCGTCTCATTATCTATTTTCCCTCCTTGCAGGAGTTTTTTTGCAGCGGAGTAAGTAGAGGTCTGGATCTCATAGCGTTGCAGTGTGGGCTCTACCGGGACGTGGTTTGTGGATGCTGCGACTATGAGCATAAGCGACAAAAGGGACTATTTAGAAGAAGGAGGCAGCTTTACTGAGGATGCGCCCAGGCCTCCAGTGCCAGGGGAGGAAGGTGAGCTGGTACGCGGTGGTGGACGCCAGTACAGCAACCCTGGCTTCTCCTCAAAGACAGAGAGCCTTAAATGTGAGGCGTCTGTGGCTACACCCAGGCGACCTGACTTAGACCTGGGGTATGAGCCAGAAGGGAGCGCCTCCCCGACACCACCCTACCTAAAATGGGCAGAATCTCTTCACTCGCTCCTGGATGACCAAGATGGTATCCTTCTGTTTAGGACGTTCCTAAAGCAGGAGGAGTGCGCAGATATGTTGGACTTCTGGTTTGCGTGCAGTGGCTTTCGCAAACTTGAAGCCAATGAGAATAATGAGGAGATGAAGCTAAAACTGGCTAAAGCTATCTATAGGAAATACATCCTTGACAACAATGGGATTGTTTCCAGACAGATCAAACCAGCGACAAAATCCTTCATCAAAGACTGCGTCCTGAAGCTCCAAATTGATCCTGCAATGTTTGATCAGGCCCAGACAGAGATACAGACAATCTTGGAGGAAACCACCTATCCCTCATTTTTAAAGTCTGACATTTATTTGGAATATACACGGACAGGAGGAGAAAGCCCCAAACTGTACAGTAATCAGAGCCCTGACTCAGGAAACAGAAAAGGGCTGTCGGGTTATTTACCACCTTTAAAAGAAAAAAAGGAGTTGAGCTATGAGGACGAGCCAGAAGAGCAGCCCAAGTGTGAACCCTCAATGAGCAACCGACCTACCCAGAGGCTGCTGAAGGAGGCGGCACCACATCATGTCCCCAACACCCCGAGATTCCAGGACAGTCCTGAGTACAGGTAAATCCTCTCAGCGATGTAGAAAACTCTCCTCCTTCTCTTAAGAGCACGCATTTCTCTGCAGACTGCTGAATTAAAAATAAACCTGAAACGCTACAATGCCAAGAACGCGGCATCAAGCTTGATGTGAGAACAGAGTGTGAGGGTAGCACGAGAGACAGCTGAGATAAGAGGAAAGTGGTGTATTGACACCTGGTGGAGAGGAAATGTCAGAGGCTGCAGAAGTTAACGCGTGTTTGAAGGCGGAGGTAGTTTTTTTTTTCTGGTGCAGGCAGTGTGGGAATCATGTTCCCTTTTGACAGGGTTCTGCATTAAAAGAGTTCTGTGATCTTTATCTTCCAGAAGGGAGCTTAAACTTGACATTTTGAAACCGTAGCGTTGACCTTCAGTCGCTTTTTGACTGTGAGGTCTGCACTGAAAGGCAATAGATGTTGTTTTCTGTGATTAAATGTAGAGATCCCACTCTTGTTTTACAATGTTGCATTGTGACAGCCACAGAGATTGAGTTCCTTAACAGCTATTACTCTGAATTTGAATATTTAAGCTGCAAATATATATTAAGGCAAATAGCATCTTCTTTTATATCCTCTTGTATTAACGTTCATTGTACTGACATCAAGACTAAAAGGTGAAAACATATCTCACTACTCTTCTATTTCTGTAATGCTTTATGTTTCCTGATATTGATCTCTACTTGACAACAAGGTCATTACAAGTAGGAGCCCTTACCAGCTTAAGATGTCTTTGGACACTGTTGGTTCATGCAGGGGGTGACGTTGCAGGTCAGATAAGATTGTGTGTGTGCAACTGCATGGTTTAGATAATTCCCTCTTTGCCTTGAGAAGCTCTTTTTATCCTTAAAAATGAAATTTCTACAAGTATTAGCCCAGATTGTATAACCATTGCAATATTTAGTCTACTATCGATGTGCTGAATGATTAGAAACTATTGGATTCATGCGCTTGCATCAAACCACATGGATACAGTTGTTTTTCTATCAACTGTGTGTTAATTGCAGCTAATTATCTGAATAACTAGCATTTACCTCACTCCCTGCAATTTCCTTTGATGAAGCTATTTTGTTGTTTATGATTCTTGTAAATGAGTTGAATATGTTTTCACACCAATGGCTTGTTTGCTTTGTTCTAATTCAGACGAAACCTTTTTTTTTTTTTTTTTTTTTTTTACATTGTTGCATTTTCCCCCTGTTGTTTTGTGTTCACACTGCAACATTGTAAAGATGGCCAAAGCACACACCACCTCAGCGCTGTCCTTAAGTAATTAAGTTACAGACTCATTTTCACACAGTGTAGGTAAACGAATGGCATGAGTACTAGTTAGATGCTAACTAAAATCCAAAGGTTGGACACCACTTACAAAGCCACTGCTAGCTTAGCTGTCCTGCTGATCTTTGATTAGATGGAGACAATAATAACATTAGCTAATTATTGCTCTTATGCTATTGATTGTAACCAAAATTGACTACTAGCTGTATTAGCCTACAGCATCTGTTATAAGTAATCTACTTCTACAGGTGTGATGAGTCAAGCAGCTGTTTGTTCAGATTAGTGGGCTGATCGCTATCTCACTGCAAACAAACTGCTCCACGGTTCTATTTGATTGGCTGTTTTTCCTGCTGTCTATCACAACTCTCACTCAGGAACCTGAAGTTGGTCTGTTCTTTCAATGATCTTTTCTGTCTCTGCTATTGTCCTCTGACAAGCATCTATTGTGCTGGTCATCTTGGGTGACAAGTCCCACTCTGTCTAGTGTATGATTGGTAGCCTGGAACAGCGACACAGCACCCTGTGTAACAATACAGGCTGGGCTGTATCTGTCATAGTGCGTATACATTTGTAACTCTCTGGAAAGATGCTGTATGATTCACATTGTTGCACTTGAAACTAAAACACAGCTTAGCCCTGTGTTAAATTCTAAAGTTAATTTTGTGCATGTTTGCACAGATATGCAGGTATCAAAGTCAGGGGCGTCGCGAAGGAATTCTGGGCCCCCTGAAAAGATATCTCAGTGGGCCCCATCACCACAGACTACAACCCTACAAACTACAACATTGCTGCTGTAATACTGGTTTATTTGCATTAAACAAAAATATATGCTTAAAACTATCCTGATTAACTGACTCAAATCTAAGCTACATATCAATATTTTTTTTTTTACAATTTCTCCAAATGTAACTGCACAAAATTGACCTTCAGACTGTCCACCTCTTTAAACAAGATTTTTTGAAGCAAAGTGACTTGTTGAATAACAAAAAGGGGGCATTATTTGGTATAATGTAACCTCATGAAGTAAAATAAAACTCTAAAAACCTACAGCTTACTTTCACTCAGATTCAGCCACACTTGATGCAATGAAAATATGACAGTTCCCCACTTCAGGCATGAGATGCGCATCTCACGGAGCCATGGAATTCTGAATGTTTGTTTATTTATTCAGACAGTTTTAGTAATCTTATTGCAGTTATAACAAAACAAAAGAAAAGCGTAGCAGAAAAAACATTTTATTTCAAGCCGATTAAGGCCCTCCCTCCCCACTTGGGCCCTGGGTAGTCAGTCCCACTTTTACCCCTACTACGACGGCCCTGATCAGAGTCTGCACTCACCTGGCTTGTCAGTTTGTTTGTCATATATTGATTATGGCGGCAGGTAGGAATCAGCATCATATGAGGGTTTTCCCTACAGAGGAGCTGACAGGGTGTTGTGATGGGAACATTGACGTTAACTGGTTTATTTTGTTGGGAGCAAACAGTCTTGGCTTTTGTATGTATAAGAAATACTCAACTCTGATCCACTACCTCTACAGAAAGAATCTCATTCTGTAGGAAACTCAATAGTTAGATTGCTATCAATCAATCAATCTTTATGTGTTTAGCGCCAAATCACAACAAACATTATCTCAAGACACTTTTAGAAACAGAGCAGGTCTAGACCATATATGTTAAATTATTAACAGAGACCCAACACCCAGACAGGATAAGACTCAGTCTTATCTCACCTTAATCCACCATGAGCATTGCACCTCGCAGTATTTAGCTAGTTACAGCAGCCAGGAAAAACTTCCTTTTAACAGGCAGAAACCTTGAGCAGAACCAGACTCATGTTAGACAGCCATCTGCCTCGACCGAGTTGGGGTTGGAAAGAGAGATAGAGGAGATTAAGAAAGAGCAAGATAGTTCATTAGTTTGCAAGCTAATCAACTAGCCACAGATGCAGACCATACAGCTTTGATCACTTGCTGTTAGCTAACCCCCCGCTCCTCTCCAGTGCTGCCATTTGTGACTCCAGAAAACCAACATTGACACCAAACCAAACTGGGGGTTCAAAACCAGTTTGAGGCGACAAATAGATTTCAATCAATCAGCGTCTCAGCTTAAAATACATAAGACAGAGAAATGACAGCAGATACTGTTTGAAAGGCTCAGATTAATGAGACTGTGAATGATTGTTTACATAACTCTGATCCTCCTGCTTAAGAAAGCGTAATCTCATTACAAAAATTGAAAGTGTATTAGCATTTGTCTTACACTTTGGTGTAAAGTGTCTTTGGAGATAAGTGTGTAAAAAATGAAAGGTGAAATACAACTAACACTGCTGCTACAAAGCTTTTCATTCAATACAGTTAAATCATCACAAGAGGATTGAGTCAACAGCTGAGAAAAAACTCACAAAGAACAAAATATACTGTCATTGCTGCACATTTGACAAGAGGTGTTAAGGTCCCTGGCAGTGTATGTTGGAGAAAGACACCAAATTTATACGTGGGAAAGTCTCAACAACCTGATCCCTATCAGCTTTCTGTGACATGAGTTCCTGGAAAGCAGCCTCTGTCTCTAGTAGTGATCTCAGGGTGGGTCACACAGTTGAGCGACCGTGATCATGGGAAAGAATTTCAAACCAAAAGGGAAGAAAAATCTCATAATGCAATCTCTTTCTAGAGCACAGTCTCAAAACACACTTTTATTGCTTTCATTGAGTATTTAAATATGAAGGACGATAAGAAGGGATGTTCCTAAGAGACTCACTGTCCATAATGCGTGTAGCCTATTTGCAATTTGAACACTTCATCACATTATTTTATAACAGATTTGGTGGCTGTTCTAAATGCAACTAATTGTGGGACTTTTTTCCAAATGTGCATCATGAACATGGCACAAATTCTCCCAAAAAGCATGACTGCTAAGAAGTTAATACAAGTCAACACATTTCATTTAAAACACACACACAAATGCACAAAACAAACTGAGTTATCAAAAAAAAGTTGGGGGACAATGGTGTCCTTTGGTTAGTCAACTCAAAAAAGCCAAGGCTCACACACAAAGTGGGCTACATATGTGTGTTTTTTACTTGACTTTTCAAGGAATTTGACCTGTTATCATGTTCTGGTGAAAGTCGAGATCTCAGACTATTAGCTGTAAGTCCAGCAAGTAAGAAAAAACTTTCAGCCTGGCACATATGTATCAGCCAGACAAACTAATTTTATATAAAAGTGCAATATGTATGCATCTGTAATGTGTCGCCTTAAATTATGATGTCCAGAGGAAGGATCTGGATCGGATCATTGTGAGCCAGCAGAGCAGGCAGGACAAAACATCGCTGTGCCATAACGCAATGAGAAATCACCAATAACCAATAACACATGGTCTAGGGAATCAATATGAAAGTAAGAAAGTGGGATGACGACAACAAAGCTGTTTCAAGGAGCTGTTGTGGACTGGTAATATCAAAAAGGTTAAAGATAGGGACGTGCACGTCGGTGTTTCAGTTCAACGAGTGACCCTGTTAACTGGTGACTTTCAGCCAATGTGCCTGTGGTTGCCATCATTCCAACAGCTGTTTCTTTGTTAAGTTATTCAATTAGGACATAACTGATTAGTAATTTTTGATTATTATTAAAAAGGACTCTTCTTTTGTAGTATCAAAAAGGTTAACTATCAGGACGTGCACGCCGGTGTTTCAGTTAAACGAGTGACCCTGTTAACTGGCGACTTTCAGCTAGTGCGTCTGGGGTTGCCTTCGTTATACAGATGATTCTTAGTTTAGTTATTCAATAAGGATATTGCTGATTAGAAACTTTTATATTATTATTGATGAGGATTTTTTGGTTTTCAACAGCAGTTGTAACTATGACAACCACAGACCCATTCTGCTGAAAGTCGCCAGTCAATAGGGTTACTTCTCAAACTTGAAAACCGGTATAGCTTTAGAAGGGGATGCATCTGGTCACTCCAGCTTCGACAGTAATGAATCAAAATATCAATCATCCAGTGATTATGGTGCCAATAAGCAGGGGTGATGGCATGAGGCCTTATTCAAGATATTTTTCTGTGGTTCAGGATTTTTCTGATAACTGATAGTAGCCACAGTGCTACAAAGGGCTGTCAGCTCCTGAACACAGAGCAGTTCAGGCAGTAAAGACAAAACAAACTTGGACTACAGCTCAAACATGAAGACTCTTCTAAAACCATCAGCCAGCCAGCTTCAGACTTCTACTCTCTTTCTTTCTGCAGGGCTCGTCCTGTTTTAGTTATTACATTCTGCTGGCACTCAGCTTCTCTGCTTGATATCCGCAGAACCTAAGATGAACCAAATGCTTGTTTGTACGAAAAAGACTTCTTATATCCAAAGGCAATATCTTTTTTTTTTTTTTTGGAGGTTGATGTTTGCTTGAAGTCTCTCAAATGTGAGCAACAGAAAAAGTCAACCCGAAGAAGTACCTCGGGCTCTCCAGCCATGCAGAAGAGAAGATGTGGATGGTATCTAAAAGCTGTAAATACAGGAGCTCAAATTAGAGAGTGGAAACGAGGTTTCAGCACATTTTCACATCATTACTTTAGCAATCAAGCATTTGGCTGGAGTTCTAAACAGGCATGCTTCATTTTGAGTCCGCCTTTTTGCAGCGCCCGTTGGGTTTTTGACAGTACATTGTACATCAGTCGGGCCTGATCTCTTCAGAGACGGACAACAAAGGACGTTAAATCGACTTTTAGATCAGCTTAAAAGGGTGAAATGATTTTACAGACGGACCTATACGCTCATAAATGATTGGTGAGATTTTTGGAGTGTGAACAGCTCCACTTTGTTCTCACTGTGTTAGTTATGCACCTCAAAGGCAAGACTTTATTGTTTATGAAATTTTAATGGAAGTTTTGTTCCTTTTGAAGTGCTTTTTTTCCTGACGCTTATTATAGTCTGCATGGTGGAAACATAGAAAGAGAATAATTCACATTAATATTGTTGTTATCTGGAGGAATAGAAGATTCAGTCTTTATTCTTATTGTCTCATTGTGGTTACTGTAATTTAGAAAAAAGCAAATCCGATAAATGTTCAGTTTCTTTGCTCGCCATCTCCTCTTATTTCTCATCATCTTAAATATTGCCACGTCTAATAACGGCTTAAAACTCTGCACTTTTTCATTTGTCCCAACCCTTCCCCAACCTGGAGCTTGAATTATTCACTGTTGTTGAATGAAGATGCTAATGAAAATCAGTCGCTCACAAAGGTTTCATTTTGAACTCAGCCTGGGTTCTTCTGCATTCCACACAGGGAGAAAGCTCTAGATTTGCACTTCAGGGAATTCTCATTTGAATAAAAAAGATGATGCCCAACATCTTTAATTCATGTGTAAGAGGTGTGCTCAGCAAAGTCAGTGACTGGGAATGTAAATGGTGTCAAATGAAGCCTCTCCATATATCCTTAGAGGTTCTTGAAGAGTTTGCATCAGATAAAAAGCTGCTGTTAAACTACAAAGTGCAATAGTGGGCTGCCAAATGAGGCGTCCTGGCACAGGATGTGAAAATACAATTAAACAGTGTGTAACCAGAAAACGCTTGGTTACTTACTCTGGATGTACATTTGCTGGAATGTCTTCAAAGTGGAGTTGAAGAAGGTGGCAGATTTCGAAAGTCTGGCAAATCTTAGTAATGAAATATCAGAGCCAGGAGGAAATAACTGTTTGCAGGTTTGAAATGGTAAGCTTGCCAAGCTACCTCTGTATAACCCAGAAGATGTTGTGACTTTGAAAAATGCCATGAAGATGTATTTTACAATCAAGCTTGATTCAGATCCTTCCTCCTTTTTTTCTATTTTTTTGGAACCAGGATTCTGGTTCATTCAGGATCCTTTAACAAAGTTAATTGGCAGTTTTATTCTACTAGGATTGTCAGTAGTGTGGCAGACTCTTCCATGCATGTTTCTTAATTGAGCATACATGCCACATGCATGTCAAACACTATAAATAACACATGCTTGATACGATGGTTTCATAGCTGAACCAAGTGTTGCCAAGAATTATCTGTGCCTAAAGCATCAACTCCATGTAGCCCTTTAGCTGAGCCAAAATAAATGGAATATACTACGTCAGTTGTCTTTTGGTATAGTAATCTTTAGGTAAAAGTGCATAACTGATCTGAAGTCATGTTAGCCAAATATTTCACCTTTGACAGTCATTTTTTGATAATGGCAGAAAAATCTGAAGACATCATTTTGACTGATTTAGAGTATCGCAGGATGTCCATCACACAGTATTTGCACACAATTTATGCAAATCCCACAAGTTTGGCGACACCTTGCACAAATTTTCATTAATGATTACAACTGCACTGTATAAAACACGGCTAGCTAGCTCCGTGGTTTTGTACAAGACAGACCAGCTTCAGTTTTGATCACTCGCACACCAGCTCCCTCTCTTCCTCTCGCCAATACACTACTTGAGCAATACAGTCAAATATACAACCTCAGAGTCTTTCCCCATAAATACACTCTGGCAACTTATAATGTATAAAGGAAGCGTTCATGTGTGATGTATTGAGTGAATGCTCATTCATTCATAACATTCAAAATGTTAAATGGAAAGAGCCCCTCTCCCTCCAAAAAAGTCCTATTCAAAATACAAATTAAAGCGCATCTTCTTGCATGAAATCTGGTTGTTTTAGTCAGGATTATGCTAAAAAATATTTTCCCCAACTATATTTAAGTTCCCTATAAAGAGCCAACCATCAATTTAGTAAATTCCTGGTTTATTCCCGTGTATTCCCATAAATTCCCGTTAATTCCCATGGACAGTTTCCAATTTTGAAAATTCCCAGAATTTTGCAACCCTAGCTATAGGTGGTGCAAGCTAAGGCTAGCACATGAACGCTTGCATCAGCACACCACAGTAATCGAGTAGTTTGATTAGCTTTAGCTAGCAGATGCTAAATTTGAAGTCTGCTGATGTAGCTAAACTGTGTTGAGTGCTGTAAGTTTTTGTCAGGTGGTTGTTTCTGGAAAGGTGTTCAGTTTAGTTTTAGGAACAAAGACAATAGGCTGAAGAAATGCGATGTCATTGTTTGCTGATGGACTGGATCAGTGGGAGCTTTAGCGTGTAGCTCATTGTCATTGGGAACCAGTCTGATAAAACAATACCATCTGTGACTGATTCAATAATACACCAAAGTTCTATGAAGCTGTCTTTATTCACTGATTTCCTTCTTGCCATCCATCATGTCACAGTTTCTGTCAGCCGCTGTTCTTTTTCTCAGCATTTCCTCTATTTCTTCACTTTTTCTCAGGCTTGCACCGTGTCACGAGCCCATCAACCCACACCCCATCAAATTTGTTTATGATATGGCTCCTGCAACCAGCGCCGTCGACAGTGAGCAGCAGAGTATGTCGAGTGACCCAGACACGGTTTCTCTCACGGACGTCAGCGTGTGAGTGTTCTCTCATCACTCACACCCACATACTAAAATACTGCATAAAGGCTGGACCTGGCTGCATTACTAGTTCTAACATGTGTGGTGAAAACAGGAACATAGATACTAACCTACTTACCATTTCTATAACTGTAACAAAATTCTGATTCTGAATGTATCCAATGTGAGTCTTTATAGTCGCAGCTCTTTTTGGATTGAACAAAGCAGAATGTGTCCTCTTGTTTTGGCACAGGGATGAGACCAAAGGCACTGTTATCCACCTGGGATCGCTCGCACACATACAGGACTTGTATTTTGGTTGAGTGTGCTGGTAAAAGATGATTTAAAAAATAATGCTCCGTAGGTGGAGAGACGGCACAGGGGTATTATTATCCCACAGAAACTTCAGAGCTCGCACAACTGGACACAAATGTGTTTGAAGCTGAACGCATGAGAGGTTTATTTCAGATAATTGGTCCAGAGATTTAAGCACAGGAGAGTGTAAAACCCAGCATGACCAACACCACGTGGAGACTAATGGATGTGTTAACTCTGACTGTAATCTGCCAGACCACTTGTGGTGCAGGAGAGACACAATAAACCTGCGAGGATGCCTGTACTGATTAATCAGGACTTCTCTGTTTTAGGCAAAAATGCAGTGGAAAGCTTTACACTTCAAAGCTGCCTGTGTTGTTTATTCATGAGGATGTTTTATGAAAATGTCTTTGTTGTTAATTCCAGAGATGGAGTACCACCCTGCAGATACCGCAAACCGGATCGCCGGGAGATGCACGAAAGTGCCAAAGTAAATGGGCGAGTGTCACTACCTCATATTCCAGTGAGTTATTCACGGCTTACTTCCCTTTCCTCTGACTTTCTGCCTCTGCACCCTTTCTCTAACTGTCTGTGTCTGCCGTATTTTTCTCCACTCCCAACACTTGAGATGTGCATATTTAAGCTCTGCTGTGTCTCAGGGCCTGTGATGGAGTATAAGAATAGCTGATGGTGAAAGAGAGGGCTGTCTAAATGCAGCTTGATGCTTTCCTAAGCTGTATGTGCTGAAGCCTAGCAGACATGATTCCTCCCCTGTGACAGCCTGATGCCTCCCTCTGCAGCGTGCGCTGTCTCTTGGTAGGAAAACCCGGCCCTAATTAGGCCTCAGAGTAAGGAGTCAAATTAAAACTCCACACGTAGCGTGCTATTAAGATGCATGAATTGACTGGATAAGCATAACTGTCACGTCTTCCTGCCCCAACAAATGAATCATGATCATTGGCAACAAAAGAATTGACAGGGCGCTTAGGTTATTGTTTTGAATGTCACTTTGTTTTCCAACCTTTCTTTTCTTGTGTCAGTTGAGGAGTTAACAGATTTCTTATTTTTGTGCCCCAGAAAAAGGAAATATAAGTCCTTATTATGAAAGCACGTCAGGTTTGGATACTTTTCATGCAGATAGGGGATTCATTCATTAAGGACACAAAGCAGAGGGAGCATAAACACACAAGCAGTATTCAGCTGTGATGTCAATGCATGATCCCTGTAGATGTCTAACACTTGACAATGTCTGCTCAAATGTTTCCTGCTCATGTTCTTGTCCCTTCATGTGGTCACTCAGAGGATGTAAGCGGTCAGGGTGGTTAAACTGCCCGTATTGTGTCCCCAGTAATGTTGCAGTGGCTAAAATTTACAGAGCGCGCTCACAGCTTGACATTTCTTCCCCCAGCGCACAAACCGGATTCTAAAGGATATCCATATGGAGCCGGAAAGGTTTGCTGCAGAGCTGATCCGCAGGCTGGAGGGCGTGCTGAGGGAGAGAGAGGCTCAGGAGAAGCTGGAGGAGCGGCTGAAGAGAGTCCGATTGGTATGTTGGTTTTATTGCCCGAGCTGTTGTTGACTGTTTGGAAGCACAAGCAGATGCACTGTTTCGTTAATTTGGGGTTAACGTGTGTGAATGAGCATCTATCTTTCAGGAGCTAATGCAGAGGTTCATGTTGCAGAGTGCTGTCTGTGGACTAAATGAGTTCTTGAGGGAGTTCAGCGAAAGGACAGGAACAAGAATGTTTTGACTCAGAGACATTCTCTGCTGCTTTTACTGAGTAAGGGAATAACATTAGTGGCCAGGGGGGGATAAAAGTGAAGTGAGGATCCCTAAAGAAGGGGCACTTAAGGGCTGCTGCTAACATTTATTTCTATTGTGGGTTTAATCTGCTTGTTATGTTTCAGATAAATGAGGAAAATAACAGAAAAGAGGGAAAAACGGCTTTTAAAATCCCTCAGAGGCCACCGTACAATCTCAAATTCCTTATTTCACATCAACAATGATGCAGAAATGTGTACTTTCTAAATTCCCTGTGTTTGCTGAAGCAGCTTGTTTACTTTTGGAATCATTTTTCCTCCATATTAAATTTATAACCCGTTTTTTTTCCCTTGCCTGACTAAAATATGTGAAAGGCCCCCACTGTAAGCTTTTAAGGTTCTCTCACCTGAAGTCTGAATATCTGATTCATTTAAAATAGGATTGTTCAATAAATGATGACCCTAGGTAGTGTACTGAGCAGCAGACAGTATCAGTATCAGTAATGTGTATGAGATATGAGATACCTCCACGGTTCACTTCTAAAGCCTGGAGGGGAGATGTGAGTCTGGCCGTCGGGCTAAAAGTTTTCAGGAACAAAGGAGACTTAAAACCGTCTGGCCTTAATAAAATTAATGAGGCTAGCCATTTGAACGGAGAACAAAAAAACATTATGAATCATTTGGAGAATTCCACCGTTGGCCTGTCAGCGATCTGGCTTTGTCCATGAATCGCATGGAGCACCTGCACACTCAGCTACTTGTAAGCCTGGAACAGCGTGCCGCCTGTTTGATGTCACTTGAACGACGATGAAATGGTTGCTGCTACCACAAACGAAATCTCCCTCAGTACACCGAGCCAAGTATTAAGTCTCAAGGCAGACAATTTACGTGGTTTGGACCCAGAAGGAGAGAAGCTGCCATCACACGGCTGGAGGTTTGCTTTATTAAACCTGGAGGGGAGCATTAAAAGACTGCCTTTATCTGGTGACACTGTGTGCATCTAGAAAAGGAAGTGTTAACTTAAACTTGAGCTTTTTATCACTTCTGAAAAGATGAAATAAAAGCTTCACTTAGGATAATTTTCGAAACAATGGACCTTGTGTTTGAGCTGTGTAGTGGATGAATCACTTAAAAAAAAATTGTGGCTGCATGCTGCTCACAAAAGTAAATCAATGGCAGAGACTGGAGAGCATTGTTGTCGGAATTGTTCTTTTATTTGGTGTTTGAAAGAAAACAAAGCATGCTACCGTTTAGTCTATCACTACCGACAAGAACACTCATCACTACACCCTTATTTTCCACTTAAGTGTACTTTCAGGAAGTCAAATATCTGCTGGGATTTTCAAATGAAAACGAGGGATCCGGTGTTAAACGGTGCTCAAATTAAGATGTCACGGTTCCATAAATAGCTTCCAGTGGGCTCAGCTAGCACAGATTTTTGGATCTTGAACAGAGATAGAGAATTATAAAAATGTAAAAAACACGCCAAAAAATATTTGGCTGCATACAGCACCCTTTACAGAATCGATAAATTGAAGAAAGCAGTGGGCACTGCAGGTTGAGAGACTCTTTTCGGTCTTCTTTGATACATTTATAGCAAAGGGATGCTGAGCATGGGGCAGCTCAGTTGGTATGGCGTTGTCAGTGATGCTCATTGAAGGTTTATTTCATTATTTACAGCACGGACATAAACGTGTGGGCATGAGCTGGCTAAAAAAGATAAAAGTAAAACCACTTTCTACTGTTGTCTTTCCACTGCATCTCTTTATTCTCTCGCCTCCTTTCTCCCTCTGCCAAAGTTTTTCTAACTTTATGCAGAACACACGACGGGGAAGAGCTTTGCAGAATGCTGCTAACTTCTACAGCTGCTCTAAAAACAGTTCCTCACAGTGTTTGGTGATAGTTTTCCAAGTCTTAAACTAAATATAGCAGAGAATGCATATTGAATTTGAGAGTAACCAAAATTGAGATGTAGGTGTGGGAGGTATACCAGTTTTAATACCATTACTGTAGACCTCACCATGTTTGATTTCAGCAAATAAGAGCACCGTTTGGTAGGCGTGCTTCCTTGCAGTGCGTTGCTTTCAGTTTGTCCGGGGCTTTAACTTTGGTTATGTGCTTAAGGGCTTGAGTTGGTTTGACCTGAGTCTAGCACAGCAGGGACTTATATCTCCATAATGACAGATCTACTTGCATGAAGTCTTGTTTCAGCTGAAGACCTTTGTAAATGACCCCTTAAAGAGGACAGAAATCTATAAATACGTTTATCTTTTTAATTTGATGCAGGGTTTGGATTTCTATTTCTTCTTGGGCTTTTATTTTGAAGGCGGATTTGCAACACACCTGCCAAACACCAGATATAGGCTAAATTACACTGCTGCTTAGAGTCAACGTAGATGTATAAACCAGACTTCAGACGCTCTAGTAGGTAGTTGTGTAGGATGGTGTTCATGGTAATAAGGAACGTGCATCCAACGGTTCAACAAAGCGTCTGGCTAGAATGGGAACAAGCTCTTAGCCTCCACAGCTTGATCAACGGTTAAACTTTAGACAGGTGTGTTTTGTGAATTAACTGCACTACTTGAAAGAAAATAAATGCTTTGGAAAATACATCTGAGAAGAGTTCAACTGTGACCTAGCTTGAGATGCTACAACCAGCTTGTCAGAGATTAGTAAGGATGCAGCTTTTGGCTGTAACTTGTGGTCAATGGAGCACCTGTACAGTGTCATATAACATCACTGATAAATGTAGCTCCACCCAAGCTCAGTCTATTCGATGAATGCGTTCAATTTTTGACAGGTTCTTCACATTAAAAATCCCCATTTATGATGTTATTAAGATACCTGTATTACAGCCAAATCAGGAAATGGCACTTTTTCAATAGTTGCAATGTAAAGTAACTGAGTACTCAATGTAAACAGTAAAATAAAGCAGATGTCTTAAAACAAACAGGTATGCAGAGGAGTGAAATAAAACAGCATACCACGCAGATTCAGTTAGAAGCTGAGCATACTGAAAACTAAACACACAGCAGCTTATTAAAACATCTTTATTGCATCGCAGGCTTTGAGCTGCAGAAGAGAACTGCATGAGAATCTGCTCTACCTGACATCTCAAGCATCTTTTTTTTTCATTGCTGCATTACCCACAGCAGCTGCCTATCACAGGATATTATGAATGACTGCTGCATCCACACTCAAGATGTCCTCAGTCGCTCAGAGATGAGACCGTATCAGCAGCATATGTGAGAAAAGAGTTGTATGCATGCAAACAGCCCCCATTAATCTCACAGATATAATCACATTCATGTTTTTTACACAAAGCTCTGCAGTATGAATGAGAAGAACCGTGGAGAAAATCTGCCATCTGCAGGTTGAACTAAATATCTCCTCTGCACTAATAATATCGAGAAATCCTGTGTGAGGAAATGAGCTATAAATAAAAAGATAATGGATACATTTGACATGGATTTGTTTTAGGGGTTCTACATATCATGCATTCATCCCTTTATTTCCCCAAAGTTTTTTTTGTAGTTTAAAATGTGTATGTTGTCTTTTGCTCTACAGGAAGAGGAAGGTGATGAATTCATGTCCACAGCCGCAGCCTTACCCAGTCCTAGGTTCCCCCCTGGTGCTTATTCCCAGAACTACAACTCTCGTTATGCTGACTTCACCTATGCTGCTCCTTTGATGGGAGACTCCCACGAGGAGAACCCTGAGAGCATCCTTGATGACCACGTCCAGCGGGTGATGAAGACGCCCGGCTGCCAGTCACCGGGCACGGGTCGTCACTCTCCCAAGTCACGCTCACCAGACGGTTTCCCAGGAGGCAAAGCGACGGGACTGTCCTCAAGCCAGGGTAAACATCTGCCCAGGCACGGCCCCAAGGGAGAGAGCGGCCACCTGCACCACCACAAGCACATCCACCACGTCCATCACGCAGGCAACGGGAAGCCCAAAGAGCAGGTGGAGGCTGAGGCAGCAATGCGTGTGCATGGCATTAATCCCTGGAGCATGGAGGCGAGTCACTGTGGATCAAAGTCCCGCAGCTACGCTGACGGCATGGGATCAAATCCTGTGGAGTGTGCAGGGTACAGGTACGTCCTAAAAAACAGTAGTTCCCATCTTGTCACCAAATCACTCAAGTTTCCTTTTGCTTTGCTACATAACATTTTTTTTCTGTCTTTTTCTTTACACAGTAGCAAAGGAAGCACTCAGTGCAAAAGAGCAACGAAGAAAAGCGAGGAGGTGCGGCCATATGACACGACAGCACCTGCAGAGGAGATGGAGAAAAACCAGAAGATCCTCCTGTGGCTGATGGAAGGACAGAAAGAAATGGTTCAACATAAGAGGAGCCCCTATGGGTCAGTGATCACTTTTAGTTCCACACATGCTTAGCATACTCTTGCTTTATTTTGTTTGAGTATTTAAATGGAATGACATTATTTTTAGGAGTACCACTGGGTCCAAGAGGACAACAGGCCACGAGGGATCCCGTCTCGGCTCCGTGGAGCGAACAGGGTCTGTTCACCCGTGCGTCAACTCCACATTACGAAACAATGTGCAGCCATCTCACCCTTTCATCCAGGATCCCACCATGCCCCCCAACCCAGCTCCCAGCCCTCTCATTCAGCTGGAGGAGGTGCGCAGGCGGCTTGAGGAAGAGAAGATTAAGACTGGAACTTTACAACCTAAGCAGAGGTAAGAGGGGTGGGCAATCCGTCTAACTTGATCCAAATGAGAGGGAGAAAGATGGATACTTTTTGTGTAGTCAAATCAAACAGCTACCCTTTTGTTGTAGAGCCTTTGTAGCTCCTTAGTTTAGGTCTCTGTCTAACTGCTGGGGTTGTCCGGTCCCTCAGGTATGTGATGGAGGTAATCCAGAGGGGTCGCACCGCAGTCAGGCCTGCACTCTTCCCTCCACTCAGCGTGGTGCCCGCCGTCTCTGACAGCGAGTTCTCCGAGCTTGAGTATGTCCACTGTGTCCTAGTTACTTTCACATCACCCCAAGAGTCCTCATATTCCTCATACGTAGGCAGCCCACCTCACTCCCCATCCCCCTGATGTTGTGTAGTGTCCCATAAAGAGCCATGTGAAAGAGCAGTGATGAGCAGTTTCTCTTCCATGATTCCCTCCTCTCTTTGTGCTGTTTGTGATGTCACGTTGCATCCCACACTCCATCCTTGAGTATCTCTTACAGTTTTTCCACTGCCAACTCTTTAGCAGCTAAAGATGTAGCGCATGTTGCATGTGGAGTGTGTTGAGTAAGAAATAATGGACACAGAGATGTAAAAAAAACAAAACTAATTGACATGATTAATATGTTGTGAAAAAAGCAGCATGTTTACCCTATCATTTGCAGGATCAGGACTCTTCAGGGTGCATTATCGACCCATTCTTTGCCCATTTATAAAGAGAAAGTGGTTCAACCGCTGAATGGACCCCGTCAGAAAATATTGTTTTCAGATTTTTCATACATGCAGTGTATGTTTCCTGTGTTTTTTTCAGGAGCACTGAGGAAAGGGGTTTTGATTTTCCTTCAGTTTCATGTTCTGTTTGATGTTTCGCTTCCCTCTCATGTGGGCACTTAACAGATGGAGGGGAATAGGGGACGAGTGTAAGAGGCAGATGATAAGCAGATTACGGTTCACTGCCAGAGGGCAGAGCCTCAGGTCAGACCTGTGAGGACTGGGGATCAGGGCTTTCTGGCTCCAAAGATCACGACTCACTGAACCTTTCAGTTCCTTGTGTGTCCGAGCTTGAAAATGCCAGAAGGAAACAAGAGAGACTGAAATGTAGCAGACGACTTTTTTTATGATTTGTTTCTTTTCTTTTTAATTTGGTCATTCACTCCCCAAAAATCCAAAAATTGATTTTAATTTGTGCAGCAAAACCCGACAACAAAGTCAAAAGATGTAACTGTTAGCTCATATATGTCACATGTTAGCAAATTGACACTATTTCATGATTGGCAGATGGGCACGTGTTTACCATCCATCCACTGATGTACTGATAGCTTTGAACTAATTACACTGAAAGTTACGAAAACTTGAAATGTTGATGTTTCACCGGCAACTTGTGGACATTTTGAAGGATGTCATATTTTTAGGTTTTTACACCTTATTTGATGACAGTGAATAGGGTAGGAAACCGGGAGTGATATGCAGGAAAGGGGACTGTAGACTGTATTTCGAACCTGGGCCACCCCCTATATGGTTTTGTAACCTAACCATTAGGCTAAATGCGTCCAAAATCTGTGGGTTTTTTTTAGCTCATTTATGGGAAATAATTATTTTTGGTTATAAGATTTGCTAACGTGTAAGAAAGGGTTCATAAATCTACTTCATAGGACAGGTGCGTACTGGAGGAGTGAGAAGAAGCTCAAGAAATTAGAATTAAAAGAATCCTGCACATTGACAATTGAATTGCAATGTTTTGGAAACAAGGCCCGCTATATGGGTGCACAACTTAACTATTAGGCTAAATCAGCACCAGAAATCTGTGTTTTTTTTAGCTGATTTATGGGACATCATTATTTTACATTTTAGATTTGCAGCCATTTGCTATTAGTGGAGTTGAACATATGAAACTGAAAAAATCCACAAATAACTGAAGATGTTCTAATTTGATCTCTCTCATACCACCCTGTAAAGATGTCATTTGTTTCCAGTCATAAAACAGATTTAGTTCAAATCTGCGCAAAGATGTCAGGGCAAAGGATATTGAAAACTCTTAGGATAATATAATCTCATTGTGTATCATGGCATGAACTGCTAGCTGGCTAACTGTACATCATCTTCAAGAGCCAAACTATGCCCAGGTTCAAGTGGCTGTCCTCTGCAGATATGTTTGAGTTTACACATATAATCTGAGGTTCATCGATGTCTTTCATTAACAGTCTTCACTGTGGGGACTTTATCTTGATCTAGTTTCTCCTTTAGTACAAAATGGATGGAATATTTTTCTGGAGTTTTCCCCTTCAGTCCGTTTGTGCACTTCTCAAAAATAAGTCCTCTTCAAACACAAGCTGTCTTTAGAAAAGCCTTCCAGGGTTTATCATGAATCTTTGCACTTCTGCAACAAAAGTTCACCCTTCAGGATGTTTCCCTATTGAGTGTAAAGTGTTGCATTCACTCTCATTGCAGACAGAGGTCTTAGTTCCACTCCACATGTATTGCTTTTATGTATTGTAAGTCTGAGGTTGCTCATACCAAAGAGACACCGATTGATGTCAGTGCCATTCATTTCATTCTTGTATGTATTACATTACTTTGATCTTTTCTGTAATGTAGTGTGTAAACTGAAAACACTTGTTATCCATCAGCAACATCAGCATTCTCATCCTAAACATACAAGCATGATTTATTCTTATTCTCTGTAGATTTTTTCAAATGTGAAAAAATATTGAACACAGCTTTGAAGGGTGTTGCAAGGTTTTTAATCTTTTGTATTTTTGTTTCTGTCTCCAGACATAAAGCAAGTAAAAAGCTACCATGTGAGAACATCACTGTGGCGTATTACTTCTGCGAGGAGCTGATACCGTACAGGACGTCAGTCAAAGGGAGGGTTGTCACACTGGGACAGTTCAAAGAACTGCTAACAAAGAAAGGAAATTACAGGTACAAATGAAAGTGCTCTTTCACGTCTATTCGAAGAGATAAGTAAGCCTTTAAATGCTGTAAGAGCTATAATTGTCTGCTGGATTAACCTGGAGACTTTAACCTTGTTCATTTCTCAGGTATTATTTCAAGAAGGTAAGCGATGAGTTTGACTGTGGGGTGGTGTTCGAAGAAATACGAGAAGATGATGCTATCCTGCCCATCTTTGAAGAAAAGATAATCGGGAAAGTGGAACGAATCGATTGAAGCGCGCATGTCGAAGAGGAAGGTTTGGGAAAAGTCAGCGAATGATTGGCAGAGGAGTGATGGGAAGGTCGAGAGGAAGTGTTTCAGGATGGAAACCAGAGGAGCTGAGGAGGAGGTGATGTGAAGTTGAAGAGTGGAAAGGTCACAGCGGATGACTCGTGAGGCTTGAGGCTCAGTAGCACCGCTGTCGGTGATGTGGACTAGAAGAAAAAAAAAAGACCTCAATCACTTCTTGGGAACGTAATGTAGCATTGTAAAGCTAACTAGATTAATGAAGAACAAAATGCTACTAAAGCTACATATTTTTGATATGATTTAACAGAGGCTCTCCTCTCTAAGTAACCACACGTAATTTTTATACCTATTGGTACCAGAAGTGTACAGTTTGTGCTAAAAGATAACAAAATTTTATATCTATTTAAGTATTTAAAATGCTCGTTTTTAATCCTGTGGACGCAGGAGTGCCCCCCTAACGAAGACGATCAAACTCCTGATAGGGCTGAGTTTTCTTTTAAACAATTCAGGAGCCCTTTGGACTCTAATGTATGTGCTGTTATTTGTGTTGTTACCTTAACTTGCCAGTACTCTGATCAGTCAGGCTGCACTTTCTTTGTATTTTACACCACTGACTTTGTCTAGAGCAACAAACCCAGCTGACCAGAGCAGTGAAAACTAGTACAGTCGACCGTAGCCCGGTTCAACAGCCTGGTGTCGTTACTGTAAGACTCTAAAGGGAGGGTTAGGTCACTTTTGATAAAGTAATTTAAAGGTATAAAGTTTGTTGGATTAATTCACGACACAGTATAGGAGACAATCTTTTACATCAGCAAAAAAAAAATCAGCCTTAAAAAAAGGAAGCTGTTTGAGCTGTTTCCTGCCTGACGCTTACTCTAAACCAATCACAAGTTTTACAATGATTTACCATGTAAGGCTGTGGTATCACTGCTAATCATCCATTTTTTTCCTGGTCATTGAATCATTTGGAGCCCCTGGAGTCCTGCAAAAGGGAACATTTGTATCTTGTGCTCACAAGGTTATAGGTGGAAGCGATTGTGAACGCTTCCTTTGTTCATGGGTGATGGACGAGGCTTTAACATTAACTTTAAGGCAAGGCAGGCAAGGCAGGCAAGGCAACTTTATTTGTATAGCGCATTTCATACACGAGGGCAACTCAATGTGCTTTACATTAAAACATTAAAAGCATTGGAAACATTCAGACGAGCATAAAAGAGCAGAATTAAAATGACAAATATAATAAAGCAGAAAAGAAGAATATAATTAGAAATACATTTAAAGTAAATTTAAAATTTGCATTTAAAGTTAGTTAAAATGAGCTAAGATAGGAAGGCAGTGGCAAATAAAAAAATACTTAATCTTTGATTAAAAGAGGTGAGAGTTGGAGCAGACCTACAGCTTTCAGGGAGTTTGTTCCAGATATGTGGTGCATAACGACTAAATGCTGCTTCACCATGTTTCATTCTGACTCTGGGGACTGAAAGCAGACCAGTACCTGATGACCTTAGAGGTCGAGATGGTTCATAAAGTAGCAGCAGAACAGCAATGTATTTTGGGCCTAAACCATTCAGTGCTTTTATAAACCATCAGCAGGATTTTAAAGTCTATTCTCTGACAGACAGGAAGCCAGTGTACAGATCTAAGAGCTGGATTGATGTGATCTACTTTTTTGGTCCTTGTTAGGACTCGAGCAGCAGCATTCTGTATGAGCTGCAGTCGTCTGATGGACTTTTTAGCGAGTCCTGTTAAGACACTGTTACAGTAGTCTAGTGTGCTTAAGCTCCAGCATGCCACTTAGTCTGATAGCAATAGAAGCATATTAAGTCTCTCATGGCCCCCCCTGCTAAATGCTGAAGCACAGAAAGCAATAATTAAGCTAACTGTGGGATAGTATTGCTACACTACAGAGATAATGTTGTAGTGTGATATAGCACTATATATCAAAGTGAGGTGCACTTGCTCTACAGCTCTACATCAAGTGATTGGTAGTGAATTATGAGGTCCTCTCTAAACATATCACATGGTTAAAAGCACTGAAAACTGACGTAATTTTGACTTAAAAAAATAAAAATGTTAAATCTGAATCTCATCTCGCGATTAAAAGATAATTTGCAATAATGATGTGATGTTTATTGAAAACTTGGAATCAGTTTGATGAACTTTACTGCTCATCTCTTCTTTGACAAAATACTCTCATACAGAGAGTCTGTAAACATATTTTACAAAAAAATGTACAATAAAGAACAAGCACCCTAATAATGAATAGTGAAAAGGCAACTGGTTAAACATCCGCAAGGCCTAACATCTGACAACAAGTCAAAATCCTTGACTGGCTCAGGGTCAGAGAGCTTGTGTGTGCGACCACAGCCAACTTACCACTTTAATATCTCCACTGATTGTGTCTTTGGCTTTTTTTTCTCTGTCCATTTTTCATTTTCTCACACAAGCAATTACTGTTTTTCAGCATTTCCTGTAGACTGGAGTGTCCTCAAACACCCTGTCTTTTTTTAACAAACCCAAAAAAACAACTGCCGAACTGCAAGGAAACTTTTTTGGGGTGCAGGTGGAGTACTTTGCCTTCACCTGTCATCTCCTCTGTCATGATTTGCGCTGCAGTAGAAACCACAATAGCACACTAACACAGCAACCAGTGTGAGGAACCATCCCCACAACCCAACATTACCAGACTGGTTAAACAGCATTACAGTATGCTTAATTTTAGCACAATATCAACATTACATTTTTTTAAAAGACGTTTATTGTAGGTACCAGTTATTGCAACAGCAGTATTGCAAATTAACACAAAGTGACACAAAGAACAAGTTTCAGTGTAACGTTAATAAAAGTACATTACAAACTGTATTCACCCACCCAAAGCAATGATTAGCACATAGGGTTGCAAAGGGGTTTCGAAAATTTCCGATAAATCTCCGGAAAGTTTCTGGTAAATTTCCATTGGAATTATGGGAATTTATGGGAATGAACTGGGATTTGAGGGTAATTTAATGTAAAGGTATCATATCCAAGCATAAATATTTGTTTTGTTATAAGCAGACATCCATCAAATAATACCATTAAAAAAATAATACAATTAAAACAGATTTATTTGTAAGTAGAACTTTATCAAGTGTTAAATATTGAACTCTATGATATTGAACAATCAATTATTTTATTGAAGAACAAAAACATGAATGTTGAGTTAAATATTACTCATCCCCCCGACCCAACCCATTCAAAAATGAACAAAAATGCAATCCCAACAAAGTCCCATTCCAAATGTTAAATAAAAAGAGCCACTCTCTCTCCAAAAAAGTCCCATTCAACATGCAAATAAAAAAAGCATCTTCCCTCAAGCTTCTCAAGCCTAGCCTCTGCAGGATTCTAGAAATCATCTGTGCATGGGATGGAGGAATGCACAGTGCATGTAGGGGGCGTGGTCTCAATAGCCCTGCAGTAAGCAGTGTGCTTTGTGCATGTGATTGAGGAATAGCATAGATATTCAACTGTACTTGAATGAAATCTGGTTGTTTTAGTCAGGATTATGCTAAAATATATTTTACCCAACTATATTTAAGTTCCCTATTAAGAGCCAACCTTCAATTCAGTAAATTCCTGGTTTATTCCCATAAATCCCAGTTAATTCCCATGGACAATTTCCAACTTTGAAAATTCCCGGAATTTTGCAACCCTACTAGCACATGATGTATTTAATGACACGTGATTACAATTGATGGCAAGCAGGACAGGACATTAACTTGTGGGCATGAGTTATAAACTGATCACCTCGTGGGACTTCAGGGGCTCCGGATCATGTAGCCAATGGTTATGTTCATGCGCAGTCTTCTACTGTATTTATTTTGACCCCAGTTGAAGTTTAAAAAAATGTAAATCCACACACACAGTAGAAGCAATAAAAGTGTAAAAGAGATGATTTAAAATTGAAGGTGAAAATCTATGCAAATTGGTTCATGGTGTTGTTACCCAAATGAAATACAACTGTGCATTCATTTTAATGAACTCACTCAGCTTTAGACAGGCTACGTGAGAACAGGCACGCTATTAAATACATTTCTAAAAGTGTTTTTAACTTTGATAATTAATCTTTATGATAAATGACCTTTTTTTTTTAAGTGGTCAGTGCCACCGAAAATATGGAAAACCATAACTGTGTCACTTTGCCAATTTGCTTTCACTCATTTCCCGTCTAACGCTAAATCAAAATGTGTCAGGGTTAATTTCTATGGTTAAATACTCCTAACAGCATCAGAGGTCGGTGTGTGAGACAGAAAAACAGCTGCAGGCTTCGTGCTCGCAGTGTAGAGAGGTCATATCACAGCGTTTGAATGAGTAGGCCGCTGAATGTTGTCACAATGCTATCAGAAGTTGATGCGCTTGAGTTATGAAAGTCACACACTCATTTTAAAATATACTGCAAGTGCTCTACTGTTTGTAGTTAATTTAAAGGAGTAATAAGTATAGATAACATTTATGGGAGCTGAGGGCTAACAGACACTGAAATGTTGAAATCAAGTGAAGAATATGTTTATTTGTTTGTATTATTTTAGCACAAATCCGTACATTCAAATGTCTGTAATCCCCCAAATTTACCATCACTGCTTAATTAAGCAATCAGTCAAAAATTAGCTAGAGTGTAGCCGTCTCCAGCTTATCACAGCAACATCCTGTGCCTGGCAGAAGATAATTGTTTAGTGCAAATGATCTACTTTAAATAGATCACGATACACCAAAGACAAAAAAAGGTAGATGTAGGCACACTCTTGAGATCCCCGGGCACATTAGTATTCCTCTCATTTCGTGGCAGCACTTATTATTTGTCGTCATTGTTATATATAAATATTTATTTTCAAATATTGAAGCTTTGGAAATAGTTTTTGTCTTCTTGTTGCAACAGCTATGAAAAACGTCTCAGCCCGTTTATATTTCAATCAGCTCTGTCGCGAAATGTGAATGACTCTTTTGCACTGGACTGAAACTGAAATGAAGCATGGAACACATTCAGCTGAAGAAGCCACATGACATTAGTATTCAAGGGCACTGTGTGTGTTTTTTCTCTCTGTATCATCTCATTGTGAAGGAGTCCACAGCGAGGAATGTGCCACAGTAAAAGCCTGTTTTGTTGCAGGATAATAGGAAGTATGATGAGCCAACCTTGAAACCAGAGTGCTGTATCGCATACGAGAAACCAAGAGTAAGGAATATCTCCTGTTTTTGGAATGCTGTTTTTAATGCTGCCTTTTTTTGTAGATTCCTAACTTAAACCAGTTTAATATATTTAGTGCATTAGTCTCCTGTGGTCCTGTTACTGTTAAATTATATTTTTTGATTTAAGTACTTTGTGTTATCTTGTTTATTTCTGCTGAAATAGAGTATCAAATCAGTTCTTACTGTGAAGGCCCCGAAAGTTCCCTTATTTAAGGTCAATGAAATGTATACTAAATATCAGAGTGCCTTTATTACTAAGCTAATCAAGTCTGCAGTGTGACTTCCTGACAAATAAGGGGACAGAATCACCAGGGATTCACTTTGTGTATGTTTTTGTTTAGTTTTTATTTTTGTATCATCATCATTGTTTTGAAAAGTCTTTCTTGTTTTAATATTTGTCACTATTACACCTTTTCTATGTAAATATGTACAAGTTAAATTGTCATCAGCCAGCAGCACATTCAGTACCCTGGACCTGTTTCTGCTCACGAACTAGCATGGTTACCGTTTTAAGGTACCCGGACAATAAATACATGCAATAAACCAGCACATGAATTCTGACTGTTGATTGACTTCATGATCATTAAAATAAATCCACAGCCCACATAAGAGCTGTGTGATGTGGCAGACTTAATGATTTAAAAGCTTCCTGTGATGAGGTGAAATCACAGTGTTTCACATAAACGGTGGCAAGAAGAGGACTACAGCATTATGTCACAGGCTGCAGAGGGCGCTCTAAGTTTACCAGTGTTTGCTTCGTCCCTCTCACAGAGACTCTTCTAATAGGACAAACACAGGGAATGTATTATAAATAAATGTATAAAGAATTACAAAGAGAAGGTCAGATTCTCCTTTAGAAACAAATTCCTATTTTAAAACCCAACTCATTAACCTCCATCGACCTCATACTTGAGCAGAGAAATACAGCACTACACACACTACCCTCTTTTCTCTGCCTGTTAGCACGTTGATCATGAATAAAATAACAAAAATCAATTTCCTGCAGGGATAAGCTCACCAGGATCTGTGCTGCTTTTACCTTGACTTCAGCTGCAAACTAGACACCACTTCAAACCAGGGAGAGCGGATTAAATGAAGAGGATGTTTGAAGCAGGTAAAGCTCCTCTGCTGCTGCTGCTGTGTGTTAGTTAGCTGATGGCTCTCCTTTGCCAGCTCATGTCAGCAAACAAAACAACCTGTAAAGAAGCTGTTAAGACTACCTTGAGGCACTTGGGGAAATCAAATGAAGGAACACAATTTATAGACATGCATTTAGTTTATTATAGTTCATATGATGAATTTAGACTATTGTTATAGTTGAGGTTGGTGACCTCAATTTAATAAGGAAACAGGTGATGAGAGAGGCTTCCAGCAATTTGATTTAATAGAGCTGTACTTCAGTCAAACAGAGGTCTTCATCTGACATGATCAAGTGGCCATCTCAGTGCAGAACAAACCACATACAAGAACAGTCATCATCTCTCAAGTTGCTGTGATCTGCATGATGGAGAGAATGTCTGCTCTAGGAGAGGATCAAAGACTGTATATGAAAAATTGAAGATATTAGCTTTCACGAACTATGAAGCCAAAAGATCCTCCTTAATGTTAACAGAGGGAACAGAGGCCAAGCTATAAAATAAGAATACACGTCAAAGTTTTTTTTTCTCAAACATGGTTCCTGTCAGTTATGGTTAACAGGTAGGCTGTTTTCGAAACGGCCTGCTACATACTACCTACTGTGTTTGAATTTAGTATGACTGTTCTGTTTGATCTGGTCTGCAGTACGCTGGGCCAGACGTCACTGGATTTCCGGTTTCGGAAAGCGGAAGTAAAAATCGGCCAAGCTGATAGAGAAACTGCTTCTTTAGCATCCACTAATTATTTAATAGGTAAAGAAGTTGTTTATATGTAATTTAATAATTTTCACAGCACATACAAACGGAGTTCCCCCCGTCAAAAAAGAAGAGGAAAGAAAAAGAGTAATGAGCGCTGTGCATTATGGGAAAAAATGGGTACATGAGGCAGACTGGGCCGATGCATACTGTGAAATGTTCCCGAATCAGTAGACATCCGGGGAGTTTTGGCATACTGCAGATTTTGCTCTTGTTCACTTACTGCTTACTACATACTGAATTTTGGCCAAATCAGTACGTACTGCTTGTATAGTAGGCGGTTTCGAAAACAGCTGTAGTCATGGGAAATAGAATCCTGACAGGGTGAGACAAGACCCCTCAGCTTTTAGTCCGAGTATTGTCCACCCTATCTGCCTTTTGCGGCCAATTTAACATGAAATGGTCCTCATTCAGCTCTCCTTCTTTTCTGAGCTCTGCAGTAAACACACCTTATAAAATAAAAGAGGCAAATGTCATGACTTTTAACTCCGCTACTGTCATCTCCACTGCTCAGGATTTAAGTTTGTTTGTAGCGATCAGTAACTCAAACTTGCTCTTACCTGCTCCGTTGCCAGGAATGCTGGACAGGATCCAAGATATAAATATCTGTGTTGTTTACTGAGCTGCATTAGCATGCTTACCTGAAACTAATGTTTTACCGACATTGTTTTGATGCTAACGGAAGCTAACGGTTTTACCCTACCATACGGTCTCTAGTGTCAACAAGCAGAAGCAAAATGTGCTAGAACACTTTTCTACCGATTGATTTGGCATGACGTGTGATCAGTTTGCCTCAGGTGTTGCTTATATTAGTGGAAGTTAACAACTGTTGTCAAGGGGTTGTCAAGTGGTTTGACCATAGACTGTATAAAATATGGACGTACTATCCGTGACGTCACCCATCTGTTTCTGAAGCGCTGTTTAGAAGCCAATCATCGGCGGCAGCCATTAGTGCTGCTGTCAAGCGATTTTGACATAAAGAGGCGGGCTTTGAGCCTCCTAGCCAACAGCTACAGTGTTCCCGCCTGTCAATCAAGTCAGCTGTGCCTCTCATTGGAAGACTCGTAATCTCAATATCTTCGAAATTGCCGCGTTAGAATAAAATTCACTCCCCCATACAGTGTGTGCCGATTGAGAAATGAGCTATTCAGACTACACTTGTCTTTTGTACCAGGCTGTAAACATGTTTATTTCTGCTGTAAAGATCGTCTGTTTTCAATTAGTGTGTATGTGGTTTCCGGTACTTCCGGAGCCAGCCTCAAGCGGATCCTTGATGAACTGCAGTTTTTAGCACTTCCGCATTGGACTCGTATTTTTAGACTGGAGGTTGCCGCTTGGTTTAGACCAATCAGAATCAGGCATCTTACACAACCAGAAGATCAGTAAGAAAGCCGGGTAATAAGCTGATATATTTTTATGTAATTTTTTTCTGAGAAGTTTAGTTTTAATTAGTTATTTGATTCTAAAAAGAGGGGCTGTGACATCATGATCAACAGATCTGCTTCTTCAAAGTACGGTAATGTTGGGAAAAAATGTAAAAAACACTATAAGCTATCACAAAAGTAATTGAACAAAGCCTCCAATGTCTGCTCCAAATCAACAGAAGAATCTGTTATGCTGTGGATCAGTGTTTTATGGGTGTTTGTTCGGTATCGCGGGTGTGACATCAGTCCCCCAATGCTAACCAGCCACGTCGCTTTTGCACATGCACGGGCTGCAACATTGCAACATGTCATCACCTGTGGAGCCAGTCTTTTCACTTCAAATCTCACCACAGGTTGAAATGAAGTGACGCTGTCCATTCTATACCTCACCAATCAGAGCAGAGTTACTGTAGACATTACTGTCTTTCATTCCAATAGAGAAAAACACCCCTCACCATGAATAGAACAAAAAATAGCATTACATAATACATAAAATGTCTTCTAGGCTAACAGGCATCATTTCTGCACACACAATAACCCCACTTTGCAGATACATATGACATTATCTCAGTGTACTGTACATGTTCAAGTAAAAGTTTTGTTCCCTCAGTGGCTTTGCATCTAATTTCCTTGATAATGGCTGTTATTATGGTTCATGTACCTTCCTATGAAATGTACTGCCCTACCTAAGGCCAAAGGCTACACAGCTGCATTACATTTATGAAGACCTGAATGTAGGCACTGGATTGCCGAACACATAATATTCAATTCCCACTCCCAAGTCTGGCATTTGTATATTCTACACATATTTACATACTTGTATACACTCTTTTTTTTTTTCAGAACAAGCCCATGCAAGGTTGTGAATAACAATGGTTCCCAAAGTGTGGATCTGGGCCCCCTGGAGGGACGTGAGACACAAATGGGGGGTCGTGAGATGTCTTCCAGAATGTTTATTTTTTTTGTTAAAGTTATCTAAAAATAGTACATTTTACCCATTATAGTAAAAAAAAATAGACAGAAATAGTAGCTACATTTTAAATAAAACCTTGAAAATAAAAAATGTAATGAGTTTTCTGCCTTTCTTTGTTGCCAGATGACTCCTGAGTTTAGGGTTAGTGAACAGTTAATTATCAAAAGCATGAGTAGCAGCAGGTTAATTCATAATGGCACAGGGAACACAGCCACATGCTCATATAGGTAGCAGACCAGCGAAATGAAGCCACATTACAGTTTTTCTCAGTCACTTTGGTGTATTTCTCAGATCAGATTTGAAATTCTCAAAACTACTTGTTCAATCTTCACATCATTGCGTCACTTGTGCACATCAAAAAAGCAGTTTCTCATTTCTTTGAACAAGTTGCAATTGCTTTGGTACATCCATGCAAATGTACAATTCTCTGCTGTTTCCTACATTATCAATTGCTTATGTCATATTCATCAAAATGTATTATAATGGGTCTCTGTTGAATAGTCTCACCATCCACAACATTTAGACATTAGTTCATCACATAAGTCTTCACATGCAAAATGGTTGAACATGTTGTCAGAATATGTCAGTCATATTTCTTTACATTTCCATTAGACTTTTTTCAAATCTGTCCTGAATTGGTAAATTGCTCCCAGGTAAATATTGTCTTTCTCTAACGAAAGGAAATGTGTGAAGCATTAGATCAACCAATGATAAACCAGTTTTCTTACATAGCTCAAAGGTGCATCTCATGAACCATCAACTGGCAAGTATATACAGTATATAGCCGGACCACAACACAATGTTACAATGCCTGACAATGGAAGGACAAGTAATTGGACTGGGTCAACAGCCAGAGAGAAGAAGATGAACTAAGAATTTTGAGCAAGATACTGGCTTTTGCAGGTAATCCATGGTGTTTTGAAATTTGTACGAATTGTTTAGAGAAATGCACTTACTGTTTTGCAAATGTTGAGGATGATTCGAGAAATGTACCAAAGCGACTGAGAAAAACTGTAAATCTCTTTGAGGGACAGTGGGGGTCGCGAGTCTTTGGCACCTATATTTTGGGGGTCACAGGCTAAAAAGTTTGGGATCCCCTGGTGTATAAGACAGACTGGCTGAAGACAATGCAGATAGCTCTTAAGCTTGCTTCTTTCTCTCGCATACACGCACAGGTGTGCTGTGAATAAGAGAAGCACCTGTCTGACAACAGAACACTGTACAAAACTGAAACCCACTTCTATCTGTCATAACATAACAAACTTTGCAGAACTTTTTCATGTGAGGCATACACAGACACACTCAACTAGCCTCTACAGGACGATTATAGGGAAAAATACATCAACTTTATCAAGCTCAATCTGGATTTAATTGCATTAAT
Organism: Notolabrus celidotus; assembly: GCF_009762535.1. Classification (NCBI taxonomy): domain Eukaryota; kingdom Metazoa; phylum Chordata; class Actinopteri; order Labriformes; family Labridae; genus Notolabrus; species Notolabrus celidotus. The sequence goes on from NC_048291.1 coordinate 21,849,360, forward strand.
TAGTTGTGGTTAATAATTTTAATGCCTTTGTGTTTTCAATTAGGAGTGCTTTTTAAAACTGTCTACTTTTTTGTCTGAATGATTAATAGAGGTGATTCAGATCAAATGTTCTTCTGATCATGAGACCAAAAAAAGTGTCAGCACTTCCCTGACTGTTCATTTGAATGTGTTACACCACTCCAGATTGTGTTTACTCTTCTTCCAATATCCTAGTTCATACAGGGACAAGTTTGATCTTATCTTTTCTGTGTGCAGCCTTATCTAGCCCCGCATAATTCTCCTACTCTTAAGGGGTTTGTGTGCACGATGAGTCATCAAGCTAAACTTAGCATCAAAGTGTGTGACTCTTTTTTTCAGTCAACGATCACAGGAAGACATTCACAAGTGTGTTAATAAAATATCTGTATCAGAGACTCTTATAAGTGCTTCTTGATAACAGATAAGAGAGCAATGTAAGAATGAATGAAAGTGGAAAAGGAAATGAAAAGAGATTAAATGAATAATTAAAATCTCAACACAGTTTTTTGTTGGATCACAACGGGTCTTTTGTGTGATTTAAAAGTTTTAGTATTATGAACAGTGCTCATAAGAACGCTGAATGTGACAGTATGAAACAACAGGATGTGGGGATTGGATGGTCTTTATCATTTTGGAACCTCAGCAATTCTTAATCAAATGTCTTTACTTTAATACATTCATAACGAAACATCACTTGATAGTTCTTGTGGCATAGTCCCAACTCCAGGGACAAGATATCTTTTATACTCACTCATACACAGCTTGTGATGTTGACGACATCTGTAGATTTCTGCAGTACAGTATCCTTCTCCCTGATCTCCTCTATGGACTATACACTTTCTATAAGAGATGTTCTTACAGTTACCGCCAGCCTTCCGCCTCTGATGTTCGCTGCTAATGACATAAGAGCCTGACTCATCTTACAAATGGCTCTACCAATCCTGGAAATTACATTATAATAGTTAGAACAACATTTCCACCCATCTTTGTTTTGCTCTGCTGTACCCACAGAAACGTAATATCAAAGGACGATTTTGTTCAAAAGTTTGACCTTTGTTCCATAACGTCAGCTCATAGTTTCTTTTTTCTTATTATAACGAGCTCTTGATAAATATTCAATAAAGTGCAGTGTGGACTCAGATGTCTCTGGTTCTGTTCCCACCTCACAGAGAAGCTGTTCTCTCTGAGGATCTGCTCTCTTGTGAATTTTAATATCATCTTTGACTCCTGCAGATGAAAAATACTTACAGACGTGTGGAAAAAGTGATAGCCCCGGATATGTTCTGGGTTTGGAATAGATATAGATCATTATCTTGTTTTTTCAGAGCAGAATGTCCCCAAAAACCCATTACCAATAACATTTTATATGTGCAGTTTCCTGTGTTCTGGCATGTGTGATAGCTTTGAAGGAGATAACATTATTCTGTCCTGGAGACATTTCCCCAGTTAGTTAGCAACAAAACAAGGGATTTATTCTGTTGCTTCTTGATAAACACGCAGAAATATCTTGTGTTCTGACGTCTCTATCTGCAGGACAACATCATTATGTGCTCTTCAAAACAGATAAAAACCACTGCTGGAAAATCACATCACATCAAAAACAAAGAAATGCTCAGTTTAAAGTTTGAGGTACTCTATAATGTAAGTGAAGCTTCAGATGTGGTTTGAGTTATCTCTTGGTTATCAGTCAGGGAAAGTTGTGATGCTTTAAGCCTATTGCTGATAGGAAACATGAAGAAATGCAGTTCCTGTGTTAAGTTAGGCCACTCCTTTTAATTATTGAAATCAGGTGTTTCAATCAGTCCCCTTATCTCCAGTGAAGGACAATCTTAATTCTTCAGCAAACCAAGACTTTTTGGACAAGGCTATGCGTCCGACTTTGTGGCAACAGTTTGGGTAAAGCTCTTCTCTATTCCAACATGACAGTGCAACAGTGCACTAAGCAAGAATCAGAATCAGAATCAGAATCAGAATCAGCTTTATTCGCCAAGTATGCTTGAACACACAAGGAATTTGACTTTAGTAAACTGTGCTCTCTTTGTACAAGGCATAAGAATAGGAATAAGAATAAGAACTACAATAAAAAATAAAATGAAAATATAATAACAATAACCTTAGCTATAAATACAAAGATACAACAAATAGGCATGACTAATATGTACAGGCTAAAAAAATATGATAAAGTGCAGTGGTGAGTTGCAGAGGTAGTTTTACATTATAAAAATAGAAGTTAAATAATACAAAAAATAGAAATATGGAATTCTGCTTGGAGCATTGTTGCATTGTATATCTACATGTATATTTACAGAGAGTATTGATCCAACAGGTATGACACTGTTATGGTTTAGTGTTCATCAGAGTGACAGCCTGGGGGAAGAAACTGTTCTTATGGCGGCTTGTTTTGGCGCACAGTGATCTGTAGCGCCTGCCGGAGGGGAGGAGTTTGAAGAATTTGTGTCCAGGGTGTGAGGGGTCAGCGGTAATGCTCCCTGCCCGTTTCCTGGCCCGGGACCGGTACAAGTCCTGGATGGGGGGCAGGTCGACACCGATGATTTTTTCTGCAGTCCTTATAGTCCGTTGCAGTCTGTGTTTGTCTAGTTTGGTTGCAGAGCCAAACCAGACAGTGATGGAGGTACACAGAACAGACTGGATGATGGAGGTGTAGAACATGATCAGCAGCTCCTGGGGCAGGTTGAACTTCCTGAGCTGACGCAGGAAGTACATCCTCTGCTGGGCCTTTTTTCTGATTGTGTCTATGTGGGAGGTCCACCTCAGGTCCCGGGAAATAGTGGATCCCAGGAACCTGAAAGAGTCCACAGTAGACACAGTGCTGTTCAGGATGGTGAGGGGGGGGAGTGGGGGGGGGCTTCTCCTGAAGTCCACTGTCATCTCTACCGTCTTGAGCGGGTTCAGCTCCAGATGGTTCTGACTACACCAGAGAGCCAGCTGTTCCACCTCCTGTCTGTAAGCAGACTCGTCTCCGTCCTGGATGAGACCGATGACGGTGGTGTCGTCTGCAAACTTCAGGAGTTTCACCGAGGGGTCTCCTGAGGTGCAGTCATTGGTGTAGAGGGAGAAGAGCAGTGGGGAGAGAACACATCCCTGTGGGGCGCCAGTGCTGATGGTCCAGGTGCTGGATTTGATGCTCCCCAGCCTCACCTGCTGTCTCCTGTCCGTCAGGAAGTTGGTGATCCACTGACAGATGGAGGCCGGCACTGTGAGCTGGGTGAGTTTCTGGTGCAGGATGTCTGGTATGATGGTGTTGAACGCAGAGCTGAAGTCCACAAACAGGATCCTAGCGTAGGTCCTGGGGGAGTCCAGGTGATGCAGGATGTAGTTCAGACCCATATTGACTGCATCCTCCACCGACCTGTTTGCCCGATAGGCAAACTGCAGGGGGTCCAGCAGGGGGCCTGTGATGTCTTTCAGGTGGCTCAACACTAGTCTCTCGAAGGACTTCATGACCACAGACGTCAGGGCGACGGGCCTGTAGTCATTGAGTCCTGTGATGGTGGGTTTCTTTGGGACTGGGATGATGGTGGAGCTTTTGAAGCATGAGGGCACTTCACACAGCTCCAGCGATGTGTTGAAGATCTTTGTGAAGATGGGGGCCAGCTGCTCAGCACAGACTCTCAGGCAGGAGGGGGACACGCCGTCTAGTCCTGGAGCCTTCTTGGTCTTTTGTCTCTGGAAGAGCTGGATTACCTCATCTTCACAGATCGTCAGCGCAGGTGGGGGGTCAGAGGGGGGTGGGGAGGGGCTTGTGGGGGGGCCAGGTAAATCAGAGTGTTCGGGTGTGGGGTGTGAAAACCTGCAGTAGAAGCTGTTCAGGTCGTCAGCTAATCTTTTGTTACCTTCAGGGTGGGGGGAGGGTCTCCTGTAGCTTGTAACTTCACGCAGGCCTCTCCAAACTTCTGAGGGGTCGTTGGCAGAGAAGCTGTGTTTTAACTTCTCAGTGTAGCTCCTCTTAGCTACCTTGATTTCCCTCGTCAGTTTGTTTCTGGCCTGCTTGAACAGGTCCCGGTCCCCACTCCTGTAGGCCTCTTCTTTGGCCTGACGCAGCTTCCTCAGTTGAGGTGTGAACCAGGGCTTGTTGTTGTTGTATGTGCGGAAGGTCCTGGTCTGCACACACATGTCCTCACAGAAGCTGATGTATGAAGTCACAGTGTCAGTGCGTTCATTGAGGTTTCCTGATGCAGCTTCAAAAACACTCCAATCAGTGCAATCAAAGCAGGCTTGTAACTCCTGCTTTGACTCCTCCGTCCACTTCTTCACAGTCCTAACTACAGGCTTAGCCGTTTTTAACTTCTGCCTGTAGGTCGGGATGAGATGAATCAGACAGTGATCAGATAGTCCTAAAGCTGCACGGGGGACAGAGCGATATGAGTCCTTTATTACTGTGTAGCAGTGGTCCAGAGTGTTAGACTCCCTGGTGGGACACTTAATATGCTGTCTGTATTTAGGTAGTTCGTGGGTTAAATTTGCTCTGTTAAAATCCCGAGAATGATGAGCAGAGAGTCGGGATGTTTTTTCTCCGCGTCTGTAATCTGGTCAGCCAGGTGCTGTAACGCCTCCGTTACGCAGGCCTGAGGTGGGATGTAGACGCCGAACAGAATAAAGGAGGAGAACTCCTGCGGCGAATAGAAGGGTTTACAGTTTATGAAATGAGTCTCCAGATTTGGACTGCATGACTTTTTCAACACTGTGGTATCTGTACACCAACCTTCGTTTATGTAGAAACAGATTCCGCCTCCTCTCGTCTTCCCAGAGAGTTCCTATGAAGACTATGAAGACATCGTTTGATGAGTTCAGTGGGGAAGAACTTAACTGGCACGCACAGAGCCCTGGCCTCAAGGACCTTTAGGATGAACTGGAACAGAGATTGTGAGTCAGGCCTTCTCATCCAACATCAGTGCCTGACCTCATGAATGCTCTACAGAATGAATGGGAACAAATTCCACTTTGTCTGTGGAAAGCATTTCAAGAAGAGTGGAAGCTGCAAAAGGGGAACCAAGTCCATATTAAAGTATATGTATTTGAATACAGTTTAATTACAGTCCCTAATGGTTCGGCCGATGGATGGATGGATGGATGGATGGATGGATGGATGGATGGATGGATGGATGGATGGATGGATGGATGGATGGATAGATAGATAGATAGATAGATAGATAGATAGATAGATAGATAGATAGATAGATAGATAGATAGATAGATAGATAGATAGATAGATAGATAGATAGATAGATAGATAGATAGATAGATAGATAGATGTTTCATGCTATAATATTCATCATTCTTATACCTGTAAGGTAAATACTATAGTATAACCAGATAGAAATAGTCCCTGGTGTAATAACTTTCATGTTTGCCTGAGAGAACAAATGATATGACTTTATCAAGTGTAAGAAGATGCCATCTCAATCTATGCGTCTCCTGCTGCTGTGACTCTCCTGCAGAGCAAACAATTAACGAAACACTGCAGGGAGCAGAGCTATAGCACGAAGACACATTACATCTTTATTAGAAGCCAGTAGTTATTTCCCCTCATCTTAAACAGAGCATTAATGAAAGGGCTTCCTGATCAGTGTGAGATTGTCTCCAGAGACACTTTTTTTCTGTCGCAGTATCTTAATATCTTTATTTCTTTAATTTATTCCCTTTTGAGATAAATAAAGCTTTGCTTCAGGATCACAGCAGAAAATAGTTTATTTTCTCAATAAATAATGTGTTACATCATGATTTCAATCCCTCTCTGTAAATATCTATTTAAATATATATGTGTACTCAAATTATACAGGCTGTTGAAAACCCAGCATTATGAAAGGGAACGAACAGACACTTTATGCTCGAGACGAAAAGGGCAAAAAATCACAAATACACAGGACATAAATTGCTCAGAGCAGGATGTTCCAACTTGAAACACTGTCTGAAAGGGAAAATTGTATCTTACACAACCTGAACAGAACAACAGTTAAGAGACAAGAAACATGTTTTTTTATAGCTTTGAGGTAGGACACAAGCTTACGGTGAAACAGAGAGAAAGAGATACTAAAGATCTGCTTGCATTGGAAAAATTACACAAAATACACACGTTTTAAAATACACTACTTCAACTGCAGAGGTAAACATATTCATTTAAATATAGAAGATTTCACACTTAAGAGAAACATGCCATGAATACAATCTTTGCAAAATACAAGTTAAGCACTTTTTTTTATGTACCTGGGTCCAAAAACTTGTTTGAAATATCTATCAAATACTAACTATTTGCCCTTTGACCCCTGATTCTTGACCTTTTTTCAGTACTTGGTGCAAGGTTTGAGATTCTTAATGCAGCTGAAATTGAAACATAACAGGTCATCATGTTTTCGAAATTTTTGCGTCATAACACAAACAGCTCATGTTACAGTTTGAATTAAACTAAGATCTTGACAAGACTGAACAGCATCTGCATGCACGATACAAAAGAAACGAAGCCAAATAACAAGCTGCTCAAAATAGAAAAATAACAACTTTAATGATGGACTCCCACTTTCAAAAAGTAAAAACGGTCTAATGAGATTATAATTGACTTTATATGAGGGCGACATAATGGTGGTGTAATGCTGCAGAGTAGTGGTTAATAGCGCAGGTGGAGAAGCACCACTTGAATGCCATTCCTCCAGATTCTGAAGTCAAATGGGCTGAGTAGCATGACTCCCCCTCAGTGGCCGACTTTTGAGTACCTCTAGGGAAGCTTGAAAAAGTGAAACATGCTCTAACATTAGGGGACACATTCTGTACTGTTATTAAAAAGGTGCTGGAATAATGTGGGGTCTCTTTCTGGGAGAGAAAAAGAAATGCATACCTAAGTGCACGCCATAGTTAAGGCAAAATGGTGCAAACAGGAGAAACTGAGAAATGTGTACCTTTCATAAATATAAACCTTTCTAAATGCATCTGTTAACGGAGCGGACGAAAACATGTTCTGATAAAAGCATAATTTTTGGTAGTGGGCTCCATGAATACGCCTTAATACTCTGTATTTATGTCAATGCATGAATCCTTTTATCTTCCCTCCTGTTTGCCACCAACAGTGTGAACATCAAGATGACAGGTTTGCACATTTTTTAAAAATATTAGTTGCAGCGTCTTTCACATAAGGCAATCTGTTCTCAGCCTGTCAGAGCTGAATCGCTTGTCACGTCTGCTGCTGAAAGGGCAAGTTGAGAGTCACAGTGGGTTCTCTTGGCTCTACGATGGGCCTGTTAATCATTTCACACTCATTCTGTCGTATATTCTCCTCGTTCATCTGCGAAACCTCCGTGGAGCCTGCTTCAAACCCTGGGACAGTGTTGGCCATGTGAACCACATGGACTTTATTTCTGCCTTTTTTACTGAGGATGCAGCTGAACACTTTCTTGAAGCCTTTGCGGAAGTGTTTGGACACCAGAGCGTAGACGATGGGGTTGACGCAGGAGTTGGCGTAGGCCATGCAGTGAGACAGCAGCCTGAAGGCGTACGTGGTCTGATTGAAGGGGAAGTCTCCATACAGGTAGCACAGGATCACCACATGGTATGGTAGCCAGCAGATACAGAACAGCACAGTGACTATAATGATCATTTTGGTGACTTTGCGTTTGGCCCTCTTGGACTCTGACATGCCGTCCAGAGGGTCCACCGCCGTCCACAAGTACTTGATGGTCCGGGTGTAGGAGAGGCTCACGATCAGCACGGGGATGACGTAGCCGAACAGGAAGGTGCATGTGTCAAGCACTTTCCGGTTCTGCTCCTCCCAGCCGGGGATGCACACAGTGCTGTTGGCGTAATCAATCAGGTCGTAGTAGCTGAGGTAGGGACCTGCAAAGACCAGGGAGAGACCCCAAATGATCACCATGGCTACCACTGCGTTGCATGGGGTTCTTAGCTCTCTGGAGCGCAGCGGGTAACGGATGGCCAGATATCTACAGAGAGAGGAAATATTAAATAGACATGTAAGACAAACCAAGGACATGATAATTAGAGGGCATGCTGAGTGTGCGACAGTATGATGAAAAAACATTTGAACATTTCCTTCATTAGCAGAGAAAGCTGTGTGTGGAAATAATGCCAAGACATACAAAGTTTGACAGATTACATAGTCATAAGTCAGGGATGGACATGTTTGGTTCATCTTTTCAAGATGAACTGTTCTGGTATGAAAGCATATTCCTTTATCTGAGTTTTTTTCTGGTATTTTGTTTTAATTCACCTTGGACTTTTAATAAAACATCAGGCCCTTTGAAACGTGTAATTAATAAAATCCTGCTAACATGCTTACAGAACGTTCTGTCTGACAACACTGTGATTAACTGAGAGAACATGAACTCAGAGTACAAAGTCTAGATCTAGATGTTGCAGGCTTTAATTCAAGAAGTGAACACTGTTATTTTTGCCAGCATATGAATTTAATTTTAATTTCGTTTTAAACTAAATCCACAAAGAGATGAGGTTATCAGTGTTTTCATAATGTCAGGGGAAAGTCCTCCAAGGCCGCTGCAACCTCCACACTCACTGTCTTCAGTCCTCACCCTGAAGACTGAGTCTAAGAACAACATCTCCCAGCAGCCATTTGTGCGTTCTATCCAACAAAACACACCTCAGGGAAATGATCGCGCATGCATCAGCAGGTAAATTGGTGAAAAAAGCAGAGAGCATGGTGCTTTCTTGTGCTGTGCTTCGATGTTTTCTGCACAATAAAAACATAAAATCCAATCATGCACCCTGAGCTATGATTAAAATACAGCCTGATGTTTTTATGGCACCGATCACTTTGATTAATCTGACACCACACTGCTTTTCTTCTGTTATGCTTTTCTTCTGTTATTGCTGAAATGATTGCCTTATTGCCTTTTCTTTAAAGATGTGCATCCATTCCTGCAGCGTTCAGCATGCTGCCGTCAGTTGAAGCCTAAAATGATGCTTTGTTTTTTTTTGTTTTTTTTTTAATATATATATATATTTTTTTCTTTTTTTCACAAATAACAGTAACAGAAAACTTGCACAACATTGGTCTGCACATCCATCATAAATAATAAAGAAAAGAAAATATATATACATATATACAACATATATACATATATATATATATATACACATATACACACACCTCCATATATACATACACATATATATCCATATATACAGATATGAAAACAAAACAAAAGCATACAACACATAGGTAGATTATTAGTATAGGGGTTGGTTTTTTTTTTTTTCTCTCAAAATGAGGGCAACGTTCAGAGTTAGTCAAGCATAATACTTTCAAGAGTGGAAGCCACAGTAGAGTTTGAGAAGCGGAGATACGAGGTCCATATTTGCATGAATTGTCCTTTTTTGGAGTGAAGCAAACAGGTTAAGTACTCAACTGGAAAACACTCCAAGATTAACTTGTGCCAGTTAGCCTTAGATGGTGTTTTTTCACTTATCCATGACAAGAATATATTCTTCCTGGCAGCATATGTAAGAATATTATACAGTCTGCCAGAGCAGGTACCAACAGTAGCATCTTGACATGGATAACCCAGGAGCAGAGAGACAGGATTCATGCACAAAGTCACACCAAGAATTGTTTCCATATCTTGCAAAATGTCAACCCAATATGCTTGAATTTTAGGGCAGAACCAGACACAATGCGTGTAGGTCCCTACTGAAATCTTACATTTTAAACACAGAGGTGAGAGTTGGGGATTCATTTCATGTCTTTGACTGGGAGAGATCTGCAGGTGGTGCAGGATTTTAAATTGCAGTAGTCTAGCACGATTACAAACCGATATCTTTCTTGTATGGTTCCATATCGCACCCCATTTATCCTCACCAATATTCACTCCAAGTTCATCTTCCCATGTTTTTGTAGCAGCTGGAACGTTCAACTCATCAGTCTGGCTTAAGACATTATAGAAACAAGTTATAGATTTTTTAGTTGGACACTGAAGCAGTAGCTGCTCTATGGGTGACATTGTGGCATTAATACAGAGAGTGTTTTTTCTGACTATAAAATCTCTGATCTGGAGGTACCTAAAAAAATGGCTCCTGGGGAGATTATACTTTCCCCGGATTTGTTCAAATGACAATAAGGATGTTCCGTCAAATAGATGACACATTTTCTTTATCCCCTGGGACGTCCAAATGTTATAACCAGCATCAGCCATGCCAGGTTTAAAGCCTGGGTTACCTTGGATTGGAATCAACATGGGGGTTAAGCTGGACCTCCCTTCGAGTTTCTGTGTAATAAACCAAGCCTTTAAGGCAGGGGTGTCCAAAGTACGGCCCGGGGGCCAATTGCGGCCCAATGTCCATTTAATTATGGCCCCAAGCTTCCATCTTAAAATGTGTTATTATAGCAAAGAAATTAATCACCTTCTGAATCACCTGTACATTTGCAGTTTCTTTCAAGCGCACAAACAAAACTAAAGTTAATCCAGAAACGTCTCCAAAAGCTTCATATGGACTACTTTTATAAATGCAAAGCTCTGGATATTCTGCAGGAATATAATTAGAAGGAAACACAAGAATTGACAGTTTTTTTCAAATTAATGTTTTTATCATGATGTGAAAATGTTCTTGATGAACACTAAAAGTTCAGAAGACACAAGACAAGATCAAAATTCGGAAATTGTGCAGAAAAGGCAAAATTTGGTGCAGAAAAAATAGTTCAGAATGTAGGACAAGAATTATTTAGTTCTTAAAATGTTGTCTTAAAAACAACATGAAATAGAAGTGTGATGAAATCCAGATCGTGATCCTGCCATAGAAAAATAACAAGACAATATTTTTTCCCACATTGCCAGACCCGAATGAAAAACATTCTACAGAAGAAGATCAAGTTTGCTAATGTTTAAGTGGCTTGTGGAGAACTGAGGACTTCCTAGTTACTGATTTATTGAGAAAAAAATGTAAAATAATTGTTATTAAATAGAGATTTCATATATAACTTTTATGATTCCTAAGTCACCTAAGTCTCAGTAGGAGCCACTGGCCCTGAAGTATTCTGACAACATCAAATGTGGCCCTCTTTGAAAAAAGTTTGGACACCCCTGCTTTAAGGTATTGGAAACTATGGGGTTATTGTTACATAAGTTTCTAGCCGATCTAAGATGCTTTGTTTTTGTTTCTATTTAAATCATGTTCTCCAAGGCGAGACACCTACTTAAATGTGAGCAATAAAAACTTGAAGATTACTTTTTCCAAAAGAAATACTGAGTCACCACTTTTCTGCGAAATGAAGCTGTGCCTATAATGCAAAGATTTAACAGAAAAGATGCTTTAGTGTTTTCTTTTCCCAAATATTTGCAGAGCTGTGAAACTTTGGGTACAAATGAACTCCCTAAGACAAAGCAAGATTGTTTGATATTATAGTGATATAGTATTTGTGTATTATAGCTAAACTGTGTTGTTACTCTTGTCAGGGTTTCCTAGTTTTAAGTCTATCTGTTTTTTAATTGTCACAAAGGAGCTCCAGATGGAAACCAGTCGAAATCCATTAACCTCCAAACTTAGATGTTCCTGCTCTTTTCCTGTCTGAGGAGGAAGTGTCTGATGGGCAGGATGAAAAATCTATTGAATCCTCCAAGGTGTAAACACAGAGGGCAACTGCTCACAGACTCAGTCCTCACTGACTGAGCTGACTGTGTTGTTTCAACAGCTATAATGATGGCTTAGAGCTCAGACTCTGTGGGTATCATTTACAGCCATGGGATAATGTGTGATTTTCTCATAAGCTATTCAATTACAGATTGAGAGCATAGTAAGGTCTGATGTGTCTTTGTGTAATTCTATTAATGTGTGCACCCTTTGGGTCTTGTGATTTAGATTGTGCCTGGAGTTGTTTGTTATATTGCGATGACAAAAATACATGGTTGTGTGGTGTCGTAGTAAATACAGAGTTCACGGCATTAGCAGATAGAGTGGGTTTGAATAAGAGTTTCCTTTTTCAATCATTTTTTTAGGCTATAATAAAATCTGTTCAACCATATAAAAGATGGTAATGGGATTCCCTTTGATAAATACAACTACAGAGAAAAGTTAAACGGATAACAAAAGACTACTGTGTGTGATGTTTCGCTCGTGCAGGAATCATTGAATCATGATGAATTAGAGAATGAAGTGTCAGATTTTCATTTTCCCACATTCAACAAATACCAACACGTTGGTTTGATTCCAGTTAAACAAAACAATAAAGCATTCATTTGATCAGGGTGTCTGAGTCTCTTTTACAAACAAATGTTTTAGAAAAATATTCAGTTGTAAACTTCTACATGACAGGACAGTTTATACCACACACTAATATACCAGCAATTCAAATAAGTTTACTTATTTATGTGTTATAACAATACAAATGTTGTTCTTTATTTCATATCTATTTAGTGTCTGCTCATTAATGTAAATTCAGGGACTTCTCTACATCCCTGTGTCCATTAACTCCTCTTCAGCGAGGTTCTGTGTTCATCAACGTCATATTTCCATGTGACTTTTTTGCTGCACCATCTCCTAAAATCATGAGTTCAGTCACGACCTCTCTCGTCAAAAGAATTAATTATTTACATGTCATATTTTATATTTAGTGGTATGGCTCTGTTCTAGGAGCTCCCTGCCCTTCCATGTGTTTATGTGTTGTAGAATGCCAAAGCCTGAAGTGGGGAGAGCTCACCTCCCCTCACTTTCACATACGTACATACATGAAAAACCAAGGCAGGCAGAACAGCAGCAAAGGGTGCAGAGCAGAGTGGGAACCAAGTTGTCAGGGGAAGCAGCAAGAGAAGGCAGGCAAACGCAGTTTAAATAGAATGCCCATTTTGCCAATTGGATGCGTAGATGTAATCAGCTGGACTGTCAGCTGATAGGACCTGGCGTAAACACCAACTGATGTAATGCGTACTGCCCTTGGTTTGATAGATCATTCTTTTAGTCTACACTTTAGTCGACTCCTTTTTTTAAATATCAGTACGGTTTATTGTCAAGTAGACCAACACCTTTGAAATAAAGGTGACAACTCCAACTCTTAACCTGGGGGAGTTGATCTGAATAAATTGGTTTGGGGAAACAATTAGGGGAGGGGGAAAAATATTCCATTTCAGGGTATTGCATCATTTTTAATAAAACAGGTTCATGGGTGCATTAGTTAGCCATTAGAGAGAGTGCTTTTATATTAGAGACCTTAAGAGACCTGAAAGGATTTAATTTATCAGATTTGCCCTCATGATGCATGACCACAACCTGCACGTCTCTGATGGCAGATAATGAGAGTATAGCAGTGCAGAAGAGATACAAAATACATGCAACAGCTACCCCTTCGTACGTTAATCTAGCCACAAAGTACTTAAAACAAACACTTTTAAAGATGAATTCATATTTTGGGGGATTTTGGGGGATTTTTTTCAAGTACTCTATGCTTCTTGTTGCTGAAATGGATGCTTTTCATTATTACTTGATATTGTGAAAGAAATTATGGCTCTGGGTTTTGGACTACCAGTCATAGAACAAAACCAAAGAAAACAGAGAAGAAAAAGCAATCTAAAAGTCAGCTTCAGCATTGAAAACTTGTAATTATGTAGTAATTTAATTTAGACGATGATCTTGTTAATTGAAAAAACTAGTCAAAAGATTAGCTCTTAATAGAAGGTATTCATCTCTGTAGGTGCAGTCCTAGTGGCAACAACCTTTTACAACCCTAAGGGGCTCCATGGGAAATGTAGCCATTGATTTGAAAAGAGAAACCGACACAGCTCACAAGAATTCCATTAATTCTTTCAAAACAGTAAATGGGTGTTGCAAATGCCACGTCCATGCCTGGCGAGTACATGGAAACAATATCAAACAAATATACTCTGTAAAACAAATTCAGACACTCAAACATTGCAAATAGTGAACCTACCGGTCAACAGAGACAGCAGCGAGCGTGAAGCTGCTGGCATACATGGTCAGGTTGATGAAGAAGTGGACCACTTTGCACATAAAGGAGCCAAACACCCAGCCTTCCAGGGAGTAGATGGTGGCTTGGAAAGGGACACAGAAGATGATGAAGAAGAAGTCGGCCATGCTTAGGTTGAGTATGAACAGATTGGTGGTGTTGTATCCGACCTGGCCGCTCCTCAGGAGAACAGCCAGCACCAGGCTGTTTCCCACAGTGCCCAGGAGGAAGATGAGGGAAAAGACCACTGAAACGATCACGCTGGTGGGGTTCAGCTGGTAGCTGTCAGAGACATTGGCCTGCCCTCCGGGCTTAGTGAAGTCTTCAAAGTCAGACATTTTAGAAATCTGAAACAGAAAGAGAGACAATACATAAGGCAAGTAGAATTAAAGTAACAATCCTTCTTCGTGTTTAACCAGGTTTCCTGAAATCGAAAAACTGAGAAACTGTTGTATACTTAAACAATCCAATTGTGATGTTATTACAAAAGTTCAGTTTAATGAGATTTTGCCTCTGCAACTTTTGAAATGCACACAAAGGTTGACAAGTATAGACAAGGAACACAATTTTTCTGCACCCAATTAACCCCAAGCAGAGTAATTTCACAAGCTAACAAGACAAAATTGAGGGGCAGTTTTTAATTGGCTGGGGATGTGTTGTCATCCAGAGACTGTTTTCACTGTTCAATTAGAAGTAATGTTGTTGTGCAGTCTATCTCTATTAACAGGACCTTGCTGGTTTCTGTTAGCATTGATGTATGTGACTAAAACAGTCCTTATGGAGAACAACAGCAGGTGGAACCCAACCTGCAGTAATGACATCCCAGCTGCTGTCGGAAGTAATCTGACAACCAGTTATCTGTTCAAGCAGAAATCTGTATGCAATTGGAGCTGACTGACAATCAGCAGGGTCAAACACTTGATCTTCAGTGACAAATCTGCTTTATGCTGTGCTGTGCTATGTTCAACGACTCACAAGAAAATGTGGTTCTTTTTCAGCTTATACTAATAATGTAAGCCAGAAGCCTCTGTTTAAGCTACTATTTACAGTAAAACTAAGACTCGCCAGAATAAGATGTAAGTAACACTCCAGGGGATGTTATGGTCGTAACTTACAATTTACAGTGACTCTAAGATTCACTAAAAGCAGAAGAACGCACTACTCGAGGGGACTTAATGATCTTATATCTGTGTAACTCACTATTTACTGTGAAACTGAGACCCACTGCAAACAGATGAATGCACTTGTTCAGGGATGTAATGAACCAAGAAATTATATTGTTATTTTTCAGACTTATCTGGTTGTGCAAATTTAACTTGGCCCTTAATCTGAAAACATGGTCACTTCACAAGTTTCAAACTGGACTATAAGCAACGCAGGGTGTGAGGAAGGAAGTCTTGGACTGAAGATATTTTTTGCTTACTGTCGTATACACTGGAATGCCTGAAAGATTTACCATCTTTTCAAGAGGCTCTATCATTGTCAGACAATTGACCATGGGTTCCTAGAACACAAGGTCTAAAAATGTCACTCACAGTTTGAGATTTGGTAAAGTGGAGACTTGATGTGTTTTTTCCACTTAGTACTGTAGTACACTGAAGCAATTCGTAAGCCTGTAATCTTGAAAAAAAAAAAGATTTTCAGGTAAGTGGAAGCCACTCACAGCGTAAGCTTGCACTCTTTTCTAATTTAAGGAGCTGTGTCTTAAAGCCATAGCTGCCGAGTGCTGTCGTCTGTGTGATTGGATGAAAATGGAATCGGTAGAAGTACACCTCAGCTGAGAGACATTTGATTTCAGCTGAGAACACATCTACTATTTATGGTTGCGGATGGAAAAATATCACATTAGAGCGCATAACATGTAGCAGTTTGGTAAAATAACATCTCCAGTGACGTCAGCTTGTTCTCTTAACCTTGTTTTTGTCAATTGTTGTATTTCTGAATTGTGAAAATTGGGGCTTGGAAGTAAAGAGGTGCTCTGATGATTGAAGAGACACACATTGTAATCAGCCCTACATGCTGATGACAGAATATGATGGGGAAATGTATGGTTTCAAAGCAGCACTGTCAACCCTGAAAAGTCTTCTGCAACAAAAGAAAACCTTGTCACATCAACCTTTAAACAATGGCTTGAATTAGAAGTGGCACTTTTGTTAAAGCCTTGTGGTGGAAAAACAAGCCATGTATGAGTGGCAGTAGAGAAAACAAGGCTCAATAACACCGAATTCTATCGAGCTCTTGTTTTCATCGAGATAACCACCCCAGGACACATGTTGTGCTTGAAATTTCCAGTAATGATGGTGACCTAAGAAACAAACAACCCACACGTTTGCTGACACCATGTTATGCCACTCTCATGCAAGCTTTCACACGATAAAGTCAACATGAGAATGATTATTATTTATGCTGTCACCCTGAAGCACTAAAATAGCTTGAACCGTACTGAAGTGTGAACAAAGTTTCTTAATTATCTTTCCTTATTAAAGAGTCACCCTGTTTACATGAGTGGAATAATGCATGATTAATTCATGGACAACATCTATGGCAATGAATAATGATTTATTAAACACATGGAGCCGAAGTGGAAGTGCAGCACAGATCAGACTGCAACAAAGCAACATGTTGGTGGGCGGATTTTATTGGATTTTGGCGCTTGTTTTGTCAGACGTGTTGAGGAAATTAATCCCAGGGCTCATATCTCATTAAAACAGCCAAGTGAAATCAGAAAGAAGTCAAATTCAGTAAATATAGAACCATTGTTTGAAGCAACATGTCATCATAACCATAATTATGTGCTTCCTTTGCATACATTTAAGCATCAAATTCATTACCAAACAAACTTTCGACATCTTTCAAGTGAAATCTGCACAACCAGAAACGTGACTTAGCAGATGATCTGATCACAGCCAACAAAACAAACATGATGCTCTGGATTGGCTGAAGATGGAAAGCAGTGTTATCAATGACAGAACAAAGAGGCTATTTTTCAGCACTTGCACAATGATTCTTCTCATTTATCGTAAAGCTGATTGCCTTTTCTTTCGACGAGGGAAGTTGGGCTGGACTGTTACAAGATTTCTGACTGCAGTGGGATATCAAGGATAAGACTCATGCCAGCACAGAACGAGAGCAAGAGTCTCAGGGGGATCAGGGGAAACAGAGTGAGCCCCACAGGAGCTTTAATAGAGTGAGCAGGATCTGACAGATGTTGAGATTTCAGACTTGAGGCTGAACCCAGGCTCAGGGATGAAAGGGTGTGATATAAATGTTTGGAAAGGAAACAGAGTTAGCCAGAGAGGAGGAGGCGGAGAAGAAAGAAGAAGGTGATGGGGAATGTAAGACAGCCTACAGACTCAGTGGGAAAATATCTTCATTTAGAGAGTCGTCAGCATAAAAAGAAATGATGAGCTGGCAGAGAGATGGCAACAGATTGCACCACTACATTTTGCAGGGGAGCTAAGATAAAACACGTGATTTTTAAATCTGCCTCTGCAATGTGTTAAAGTAAGATTTACAACCAAACTTATGCTACCAGCAGGGCAGATATCTTCATCTCATATTCTGCAGACTACAAAGAAAATGCTGATCATGTTGTAAATTTTAAATGCACATTTTTCATAGCACATTTCTATTTCTAACAGATAGCATAACCAGCATGCAGATGCAGTGTGATAAACCTACCAGGCTGAGGATGTATCTACAGAATCCAGAGCTTCAAATTAAGAGGAAAAAATGCCAGCAGACCTTCTCTGTGGATATGCTCATTCTCTTTACTCTGACATCTCTGCTCTCCCTGTGTACATCGCTATCTGCCCGTGTTGCTGCTGTCTGACTCTTTCTCTGCCTTCCCTTACCCCTACCCCTCCTTCTCCTCCTCCTCCTCCTCCTCCTCCTCTTCACTCCCCCTACCCCTCTCCCTCTCAGTGAAGGACTCCTCCTCCACATTCACTTTAATGTTCACACTTCACGGCAGAAAGGGATTGCAGAACACGAGAGGTAAAGCGAGAGGCTACGCTGCGCACAATCAAAGCACAATCACGAGGTCTCCCTGACAAATAACCTTTAGGAAACATTGATCTTCCTTTCAGAGACTAATTTGCATCCAAGCGGCTGGTTTTCTAATGAAGCACTCACCTCGCACTGGCTGTAACATGCTTCAGGCTTTAACATGGCTGATTGTGTATGTGTAAATGACACCATTGTCTTGGAGGGGAGTGGTTTCATCTCTCAGGTGGGGCAGAGGAGTAATGATTTGTGTGGTTAATGCTAGCTGGACATCATGTTTTGAAAATTAAAGCAGAGGTGTGACATCACTGTGGGCCCCTGGGACTTCCTATATAATCATCTCGTCAGCAGCCTGTGTGCATGATCAGCTAAACAACTCCCTCTGAATCCACAGTCAGAAATGCTTCCATGGCAAGGATGCTTATCAGCCTCCTTGTGGGATGACTTAACATTAAACTGATCAATTAAATTCATGGTCAAGTTCACATAAATTCTCATAAATTAAACATTATTTTAAAAAAGGTGAACAGGACTTCTGCAGGAATATATACGTTGATATTTCTGTCCTCGTTCAGCTCTTCTTCTTCTTCTTCTTCTTCTTCTTCTTCTTCTTCTTCTTCTTCTTCTTCTTCTTCTTCTTCTTCTTCTTCTCCGAGCTTTGCAGTTGACACAACTTCAAACATATCGAGCCAAATGTCACAACTTTAAACATTGTTGCTTTTATCAATTCCACTTTGTAGAGATAAGCAGCTTAGAGACGCACTCACCAACTTTTCTTCTGTTGCCTGCATTGCGGGACAGGCTCTTGCTACACTTTTCCCTATCAGACATGGTGGTGGTGGTGGGGGGGGGGGGGGGGCAGCTTGTCAGGCTGCTCTCACATATCTACCCAACAAATGTCAATTCAATTCAATTCAATTCAATTCAATTCAGTTTGCTTTATTGGCATGAACAAAGACATGTTGTTGCCAAAGCACGATTTATACACATACATTGCATATATATTAATTACATATTATATTCATTACATATATATTCATAACATATTGTATATACAGCATATCTCAATGTCCTCACTTGATGCGGTATGCTCATAAAACCTTCACCTACAATCAAATATTATGGGATGGTGCGTCCCTCAGGCTGTAACAGGCTGACACATATTTAGCAGCCAGAGGAGCTGCTGACCCTTCCCCCAGGAGAACTGACAGTTTCTCTTCTGGGGTTAATGTTGGGAAGTTTGTTACTATTTTTGTAATTTCTCTGTAGTGGGAGTCTCTCAGTAAAGAGAACTTGCTACAGTGGAGGAGGAAGTGCAACTCTGTCTCTATGTCCCCTGTAGAGCCGTGAGCAAATAGACGCTCCTCTCTGGGCAGCCATGTCTGCCTGTGTCTCCCTGTCTCTATTCTATGTCTATGTCACTATTCCCAACTGCTCAAGACCAGCCTGAGATGTCACCTAATGTTACTGCCACAGTGTTTTTTTGTTGATTGATTTGATATGATGTGTGTGATCAGGTTGTCCCTGGCAATGCTTTTGTTTTTGAGAATGATTACTGTAGCTTTGTGGCTTGACCAATCAGAATTAAGTATTCAACACAGCGAGGTGATAATGAGCACTATCATGAAATGCAGCCAAGGCCTTGCAGCCCTAGCTGGGTGTTAAAAGCAGGTTACAGTTTTAATTACTTGTTCTTATCAGATGCATTATAATGATGAGGGTTGTGTATGTCTCCTTTAAAGGACGATATGATCTGAATCTTAACACTTGATCAACAATCAGACTCACAGACGATTCATTCAAATGTAATCCTATCTAATCTGATGCAAACTTACAACTGAAGCCCAAGATGTTTGTGTTTATCATTTGACCATGAGACAAAAGACCACAGCCTATTGTACAAAAATATTTCAACATAATTCATATAAACTGACGTCTTCATTGCACACTCATGCCAAGGTGACTCACTTTGAAATTCACTTATGGGGAAAAAAAGGTCAGTCAGGCTAATGAATTAAAGCCAATGTAACTATGAATACAGATGGAGAAAAACTGCATGGAAATAATTGTGTATCTGCTCTTAGAGGGAGGCAATGAGCATTCTCTTGTGTGAAAATAATATATATGTGAAAAAAATGCCTGCAAGAAACCCTAATTTCTCCTGCTGTGATTTATCTTAAACTGTCACACATAAAATGAATGCGACGTTCAGACATCTGTAGATGTTTTGCTTCTCGCTCTGCATTTGACAGTCGCTTGAACCTTACAATGATAAGCTGAGTGTAGTGGGAGTGTTTAAAATGTCACTAAGATAGTAGGAGCTTGTCTGATGCTTACTTTTGATGTGTGTCCACTGTTATCCACATAAGATGATCATGTTTCTCACGGATCTGTTGAGTTCAGTCTTTGTTTCTTTTGACTGCTCAATTCCACATTTCTTTATTGTTAACCAAACTCGTTATTCACAAAAATAACTCAAATCACAGTCAAAAAAGATTCAGCATGACGCTCCTGCTAACTCCACACAAGAAGATCTCCCCACCTGTGCATGCTGCCCTAAATAATTACCAGCTCAGCAGTCGAACCAAAATTTTAACTCTGTTAACAAGAATCTGAAAATCCTTGAATTAATTAAAAATGGCTTCTCCAACAAGGCTTTGCTACCTTATAACTGGAAAAAGCGTTTCATATTCATGTCTGCTTGTGCTGCTGCTTGCTAATGCTAGTCTGCTAGCACAGCTTCAGCCATGCTCTCACACCAGCTGAGATTTGTACATTTTTCCTCCTTTCATTTGAAGTGTACATAACTTGATTTCTGAAACGAAACTGTAAATTGCTACTATTTAAAATTTGTGCGATTCCAGGCACGTTCTTCTCCACCTAATGTTTATTTTACTCTTGAAAAGGTCAAAGTTCAGTATCAGAGTCTCATAAGAATCAAAATGCCTGGCACAGTATGGAGAATGAGCAGGTAAACCTCAGCAGACTCAGCTGTTTCCTAAGAAACAGGCTGTGGAGCAGACAGTTAAACACTCTTACGCTGCAGGGCTACATGGATACATGGACTGCTGAAGAATCATCTTTAACCTTTAAGTCTCAATTTGGTATTAAAACCCTGAACTGTGATGCAGTGAAGAGGCAGTTTATACAGCCTACACTCCAACAAATTGCCCTTATTAATAAACTGTATGAGTGGGATTCACTCCCTAGACAACCTACTTAAGAAGAAATGATTGAGGGGTTTCAAAAGCCTCTTCTGAAAAGCTATATCACAGATAGAGTGATATATTTTGCCTTTTACTCTCTACCAGTATTTTTATGTTGCTCGTTTCATGTTTAAATATTGACCTAAGGGAATATAAAAGCCCTAATACAAACAGCAACTTGGTGGGGCTGGTGGTGGTGGTGATCCGAAAAGACAAATAACTGATAAAATCCAGAGAATCAAAACTGCAGCATGTCCGAGGTGAGTAAAAAGGATCAGTAAAGGCTCACATTGAGTTTTTGACAATCAACGAGTAATCAATGGAAAGGGTGACTCATGTAGCAATGAGTAGCAGACGGGACTAGTCATTGTGAGCCATTTTTATGACACAAGTCTGAGTCATGACCAAAAGCAGGAGTTGAATGAAAGCCTCTGAATGACCAATCTTGCAGGTGTAATGAAACAGTGAGTGTATTTGTTTTTTCTTGGAGAGTACATTTTTCATTTTATTGTTTGTTTATGTGACTCCCCACATTTAGCACTTTTGGATTCTACAAACTAGGCAATGAGCATTCTTGCCTCATCTACTTTCACTCTGGATTCAGATGGATTCATCATCCTTATCGTCTCTGTCACCGAGTGTGCATGGAAAAGATTCTGGCTAATTAACAGGATCCGGCGTCGCCTGCTCTCCCAGCGACCCCTGGGGTTGGCTCAGAATCCTGAATTCTGATTCGATTAACGTGCAGGTGCGACCTCGTAAACTCCAGTCTGACATGGTCTTGCTTGTTCCTTAAAAAAAAACCCACAAAGCTGGAACGTGTTGTCTGAGCTGCTGTAAGCTATAATTCATCAGCAAACTGCATGACACCAGGTCAGTCAGAACAGCAGGGGTGAGTGGCTGGACCCAGCATCATTTTGACACCAAGACGCCTCCTGAGAAAAGAAAACATGTTTTTTTTTAAAAATCCATTTCTTCATATTTATTCTGCTACCATCAATATGTTATCCATCACTGCTTTGACAGGGCTTCCCAATTTCAGCTCCACTTTTGCAGGGGCATTCAATGTACTCCCTGCTCTACATGTATTCATCCATTTCATCTGACAATCAACACTCAATCACAAAGTTAGCAGCTTCTTCTACCTCTGATGAAATCCGTATGCAGGTTCCTCTGGGAACTGGACCACCCTTTGTTTTTTAAAGCTGTGTGTGTGAGAACATTTCAAACAGCTGAGCCGTGGACAATGATGGATTCCGGCCTCAATGTGCGGCAAATTAACATTCAGAAATACGTCTGGGGTGTTGTTTCGTGTGAACGTTTCCATGGCAACCCAGGGATGGATCACTTTGAAAATGACGGCGAGTACACAGGGATTGATTTCCAGAGTGAACACAGGGAGTACCCGGACTTCTGGCACAGTAGAACACATAGATTATGTGCGGAAACCAGGAGCACACCACACTTCTTCCCTTTCTTCTTCTCCCCCAAGCTGCAAAGTTAAACCTCAAAGATTCCTCTGTAGAATTCAACACAGTGATGGCATCTGAAAGATAGCCTCTCATTTATTGTTTCCCAGCAACAAGTTACTCAGATAAAACTAATCCATGCAGACCTCCTTGATAAATTAGAACCCTGCCTGTGAATTAAGGCTTAAAACAACATCATTTATCTCCACTTAACATCCTATTATGATAAAGAAATCTCAGTTTATCTCTCTAGAGAATATCTTGCAGAGCCGCGACACTGTTTGTGATATGATAAAAGCAGGATGGAGTCAAACTAGTGTGCACATGGCTCGTTTGACTCAAAGCCTGAGTAGACTGTGAGATTAAAGCTGACAGAATCTTTAACCTCCAAATTTTAACATCTCCAAAATGATGACTTGTTCTCAACTCAATTACCTCTCATCAATTAGCTTTCTGCTGCAGCGTGAACAAACAACCTCTCCATATTGATGTTTTACAGTAGAAATCAATTACACTGTGGGTGTGTGGTTTATATGTCTTCAGAGGAAATGAGAAATGTAAGTGACATGAAGTGTTAACCTCATGCGTGCCTCGGCTTGTGGTCAGACGAGCGTTTACATCATGAAACCTGCTGTGCACATGCTGGAGAGAAAGGTGCACTGACGATCGATTGGCAATGTGGCTAGACGTAATTAGACCTTCAGCTGAAGTTTGAGCTTGATTCAATGCACACACACGACACATCTCTGTTCCTCCGCCTGCAGTGCACTGATCAGCTTATCAGGTTTTTGATGTACATGTCAATGCAACATTTGCCCTGTACACTGATATATTGTGAATTGAAATATTAGTGTTTCACATAATTCTATACACACTGTACATTATGTCGCTGACAGCATGTGTAGAGTTTGTTATATCAGCTCAGTCTTTCCCTTCAACAGCTCACACACACTGTTTTAATAGGGACACAAAGCGTTTGATCAAGTAAATTATCTGTTTACAGCTTTGAACAAATTTGGCTTTGGCCCATTGTTTTGCTCCTGGATGGAGATTTTACATGCAACACCAAAGGCTTGTATCAGAACAAATAAAATAGTCTCTAATTATTTTCCCCTATATCGAGGGACCAGACAGAGGTGTCCACTGTCCCCACTTCTTTTTGATATAGCAATTGAGTCTCCCCCCTGTTCTTTTTTTTTTTCTGCTGTCTTGTTTTGTTTTGTTAATGTACATATGTTGTACTCTGTATATATTTTACTTTTAACATCTGGTAGATTGTTAGGCTTGGATGCCTTATTATTATCTTTTTGTTTGTTTGTTTGTTTGTTTGTTTGTTTGTTTGTTTTTATGATGTTTTAATGATGTATGCTTTTATGATCTGTAAGGTGACCTTGGGTGATCTGAAAGGCGCCCAAAATAAGATGTATTATTATTATTATTATTATTATTAAGTTGTTTTGCTGTTTGTCAATGTTTTTTGGTTGATACATGTTGTGATGTGTGAATTAATTTCTAAAAAAAAGGAAAAATTCCAATAAAAAGATTTCAAAATTCAATTAATAGAGGACACATATGGTTGGGACCATTGGTTGTGTTCAAGTACCTATATGTTGTAATTAAATGCAACTCTGAGTAGAGGCGAGTTTAATGCTGATTATGTAGCATGTTATGAAAAAAACGTGCTCTGTGTGCCTGGGCATTAATCAACTTCACTTAAGAAGTCAATAACCTGCCCCAGGAGCTGCTGATCATGTTCTACACCTCCATCATCCAGTCTGTTCTGTGCATCTCAATCACTGTCTGGTTTGGATCTGCAACCAAACTAGACAAACACAGACTGCAACGGACTATAAGGACTGCAGAAAAAATCATTGGTGTCGACCTGCCCCCCATCCAGGACTTGTACCGATCCCGGGCCAGGAAACTGCAAGGCCAACTGCACCCCAGTAGAAACATTTTTAACTACTAGAGTACACATGGTGAACCTGGTGACTGTTTAATGTAAGGATTGTCACTGTTAGCATGCCCCCCCAAAAAGAGGACATTTTGATTAATGTTAAATGAACTTGAACTTGGAGCAGCTCATGATCAGAGGTCTGTCTAATTGATTAAAGCCAGCCCTACAGCGAGCTCTGGGACTGGGAGTCAGAAGAGTGTCTGATGAAATGTTAAATCAAAGAACCACGCAAATTTCGCCTCATCCGAAGACTCGTTGCACAAGAGAAAACTGCTGATGAAACACTACCGTACTGCGCTGTAAAATTGCCACAAAGGGTTAGTCCAGGTTTCAGCTACCAACTGTATATCATTATCCCCTTTGTTGTCATAGAAACAATTGTGGATGATGTCCATTGCAAAGGGTTAACAACAACTAATTTATCCCGGGGTGTGCTCTGTGTGGTGTTTTTTTGGTGGGCCTAGGTCTTTTTTAGGAACAAAAATAATATGTTGACGTGCAGAGTTTCTGTAAATAGGTTTCTTCTTCAAAGTGACTTTTTCTATCTGTGCAGCCTCTGAAGGGGTCGGAAAAGTGATGATATTTCAACTCCTCAGAATTTCTACAGTGCTAAACTTACAGTCTAGATGTAATAGATTGTACCAGTCCGTGTTGTGCTCACACTATGGTGTTCAGACTCCTGGAGAAATGGTATCATCCAGCAGATCTCGGGATAATGGCAGCCATCACAGTTATTTGTTTATTGATCCCTGAACAGACAGTTATAGTGCGCTGCATTGAAACAGTCATTTCCGGCACCCCACGCTTCCACTTTGAGCATTCTTCTTTTCTTAGACTTAGATGGAGTCAATGACCTTACACAATATGCCTTCATTAGAAGATGGCCCACAGTGGGTTGTTCAATTTGCCGTCATTTTAGGTATGAATTTGTTTCGATCTGAAATAATCACACACATCGTGAACAAGGGATGCTCTACTTTGGGGAAATTTTGTGACAAAACCTAATTGACTGACTGGCTTAATTCATCAGCAGGAAAAATTAAGCATTCATTACCCTGAAACAGCACACACCACTTCAAACAAAACATCATTAAAACAACAGATGGAGCCCTCATGATGCCCTGAATGTATGATTGCTCATGCATAATGAACGTGTGGGAGAAGAAAGACCCAACCAAGGGAAATTGTTTGGAATTTTGCAGGAGAACAACTTACAACCAGTTATACCTTTGGAGAAGAGACCATGCAATTTTCTTAAATTCATCAGATTTGAACCTCAGCCCTGACACCACTGATCTTGCCCTATCAGTCATAACATCTCAGCCTCAGAGCTGCTTTATTTAGTTGTTTTTTCCAGACATGCACCAAAAGAGTTCTCTGAAGAAAATAAAGTCTGCCCCTGGCCTCAGACATAGGAACACTTATACATATAAATGTTACAACCCACAACACCACAGCCTGAGCTGCTCACTTGGAAAACTGAATCCTTTCATTATTGGAAAAAAAAAGTTGTCTGTGCAGCTCTGTGCAGGCTTTATTCTTCAGTGTTTAAAGCATACTGTTTACGAACAGAACAGTTTGTGTGGTTACATACATGTAGGTATAAAAGAGGAGTATGTGAAAATAGGACACATGAAATAGGACTGTTAAACATTTACTTTAATCATCATTATTGCTGAATTTCAATAATGTAATCACATGTTTAAAATCTCGTTAACAGAGTCCATATCAAAAAGGTAAACCAATTCTTTCCAGTGTTTTTAATTGGGAATCACTTGGATGCAGCAAATGTACTTTATGGTTTTGACTTTAGATGTATCATTCAAATAAATGCTGCACTGCTACAACGGTGTGGTCTGAAACCATGACTCAGAGGTAGCAGACAGTTTGAAAGTGCTTATTCTGTGGAATACAGTGTTTATATATATGTATATATTGTTAGCAACTTTATACATATTGATTGATTGATTGATTGATTGATTGATTGATTGATTGATTGATTGATTGATTAGATGTAAGGACAACTTTATTTTCTAAGGATAACTCTAATAACATACTGTAAAACATCTAAGATTGCATGCACAATGATTTAGATTCATCCACAGATCTGTTGCGATTGATATACTGCAGGATAGTGCTCTTCTGGCTTTTGTGATGCGATCACCTGCTGACGACTGATTAGCTGCACCTGCATGCTTAGCTTGTGAGTGTGTGGCTCAAACTGAGAGTAGTTTGGAGATAGTTTAATTCTGTTTGATACAAAGTGCATATTATTTTTGACTTGTCGACTTAGCTGCCAGGTAGACGATTACTTCTCTGAGTGAAATTTGCAGTTTAAAGCCCACTGGTGAGTAGTTTCACATCACAGTTTTAGCAGGAAGATGGTAGAAGCTTCTGTGGTTTAGATTTCATATTGTGATTAACAGATTCGCATCTAATGTCTTCAGCAAATCCCCAAATAGTTTTTCTGTGCCTGCAAATACTCAGAAGACTACACTTGTGCTGAGTGCTAGCTAGCAATTGTCACCATGCTATAGTGAGATGTTGTTGGAATAAATATTGCATTTGTTGCAGCATTATTTAAGCATGTTAAACACTACTTTGCCTGCTTTGTTGCTAGCATGGTTGTAGACAGGGAAAAAACCCTCTGTGCATCTTCTGTGGAGCCTTTCAACACAACTGTGTCTTTACGCTGTAACACCTTTGAGTTGAAAGGGTTACTTTAGCTGGTCAGAGGTCTCAATGCTCAGCTGCACTGTCTGTTAATGAAAAAACACACTTCACCTCTGGTTTCTGCACCATCGCCTCAGCAACAACATCAAGATGACTCCACTGCAGCTGAAATGTGAAAAACAGGTGGTGTGTTAAAGCTGTAATAAATGTTTTTCCTTTTATATTTCTCTGAATCAGAACAATAATCTAACCTGTGGTGGTAATTTTGAATGTGCCCTGTGGAGAGTCTCACCCCTGACTGAGTCTGACTGAACTGAACTGACTGCTTATTGATTGTGGTGCGGTGAGGAGGCAGACCCTCCCCTGTGTCCTTGGGCTTGTTGAACTAAGCATCTTGTGCTGGTGAAAAGGGAAGCAGAGGTAATTACAAGCAGAAGCGCAAAGCCACACAAGAAAACACAAAAGACAACTTGGCTAATTGAACATGAAGTGGGAAAATTGGCATTACTCATAAATGCTTTAGCTGAGTGTAAGTCTGCTTTTGATGTTCAGCCATATCCACTGACTTGACATGTACCAAGAAACAGAAAAAATTACCCCTGACATGATAAGCTCCACTTGAAACATTTTACACATACTAAGCAGCACCTGTTAAACATTTTTTGTGAACAGTTTTTGCTTTTAATACGCAAGAAAAAGATAGTTTCTTTTTGTTTTTGGACTTCCATAAAGTAACAAAATGTGCTGCCACACGTCAACAAAACTGCAACCTTGGAATATCACATAATATGTATTGGGCGGGTGACCATGGGGATACCTACTTAATGTTGAACAAGACGTATGCAAGAATATTTATGCTGCCATTTCTATCCTCAGCCAGCTCTCCTTCTCCTCTGAGATTTGCAGTTGACACAAATGAGGCAAATATCAAAACTTTTAACATTGTTGCTATTATGACTACCACCTATGGTTCCAGTTACTTTGTAGTAATCTGCCACTTGGAGATGTGGCATAACATCTGCTGCCATGTCCTGAGTTACAGGATATGATCTTGCTCCATTATTTCCCTGTAAGAGACAGTTGGGGCAGGGTTGCTCCTTAGGCTGCGCCCACATCTGCGCCCACACCTGTGCCCAGTAACTGTCATTATTGTGCTTCTCTCTGATGACTCAAGAGTGTCATCAGGCAGAGGTGAATGTGCCAGACTCCTGTCCCCATGCACGTTCATAATGTGTGTGATCAGGATGTCCCATCATTGCTTTTGTTGTTGAGAATTAATCCCTGTTGTTTTGTGGTTTTGACCAATCAGAATCAAATATTTAACAGAGCCAGGTTATAATGTTGGTTCACAAATATAAAGTGAAATGTCTTTAAAGGGACTGTTTTCTTATTTATCACCTGATATGTTTTAAGATTTTGTCCTGGTCTTTTCACTCGTGTGCCATGTGACAGGTTTGTGCTTCTTTTTTTCTACGTGACATCAAAGACGATTTCCTGCAACAACTGGCCAATTAAGTATCTATTAATTTACCCTGCCTCATTATTTTGGTCCTCAGTCCAAGTGTTTTAAGGTCAGTGTGTAGTTGAGCATGTGCAGAAGCTCTAGCATCAGCTTAAGATCACAGTGTCATCGTTGCATTTTTGAGACCCCTTAGAGCAGGGGCGTCAAACTCATTTCAGTTCAGGTGCCACATACTGCCCAAGTTGATTGGAAGTGCGCCGGACCAGTAAAATCCCAACGATAACCTATAAATAATGAAAACTCCAAATGTTTCCCTTTGTTTTAGTGCAAAAAAGTACAAGTACATTCTGTAAATGTTCACATTTAATGAGTTAGATTTTTACAAAAACAGCTGTTGTATTTTTTCGCCATGATGAGTCTCAATATTTTATTCTTTAAGCCCTGAAACCTGCTGCGAACACACCGAGCACACAGCACACATTCACCTGACAGAGTGAAATGAAAAACAGATAGATTATAATAATGATGAAGGTAAACTTGATTTTGAGGACAGGCAGCTTTTACATAAATCAGATATAACATTTGAACATAAATTAATACTGGAGGGATTCACTCAGGGAAAATCAATCTTCACTGCATTGAAGTTGGCAGATGAAGATATCAACCTTGGCTGCCCTACTCATCGTACCACTCTTTGTAAATAGGTATATTAAATGGATTAGTTCAATCTCATTAAAGTCAAAAGCCATTGATGAAGGATATGCTTTTGTGTGTATTTTACACATCTTACAATCAGATTTCACAGTGCACCACGCACAGTCGTAGCTGGTTTATGCTCATCCTCATCTCATCTGTTGATATCTGAACATACAAGAATGAAAAAAAGGAAAGAATTGCTCTCAGTAAGAGCTGATTTGCTTCCATTCCCCCATGAGTGTCAAGCATACTTAAAACTTAATCATACCTGTTGGGCTGCAGAGCTCTTACTGAGTCTCTGGCTTCCACTGTTTAAATGGCTGTAATTATGTTTTCACAAGGTTCATTCGTAATAATATCCAAAGACAGAAATAGCACTTTGTTTCTTGGTACAGTAGCTGAAAAATATTCAGTATACAGAATGGTATTCAGTGTGGTGAAGCTAACTGCTTCTTTCTCCACAGGTTTCTCCTCAGAGCTGTGAACATGTCTGCGTGTCTTTTTGTTCCTCTTTGCAAGTTACCACAGGAAGATGACATTTTGGGCACACAGCTTTGAGTTCTTGAAAAAAAAGGCCAGTAAAAATATCTTACAGAAAGTAAGATGAGGAGAATAGTTATAGTGCCATGTTTAGTTCAGCTCATATCTGCCATCAGCTGGATGTCTCAGGTAGAGATGATGCATATTTGAGCTGATGAGTTACATTTTCATTCACCACCTCTCTCTTTCACACAGACACACACACACTGTAGTGTCACCATGGTAATCAATTAGGTAAATCTGTTAAAAGCCTCTTGTTGATTTGCGCATTTCAGCTGCTGGAGCTGGATCATCTCGGGTGTTTCGATCTGTTTTAGCAGCTTTTTTCAGAGCTTTAGTTTGTTGTTGTTTTTTTTCCAATTGCACTGACACACATTTTGCTCTGCTCTCCCGCTTTCCAGCTGTGCTGCGAAATAACACTTGTGATAACTGTAAATTAGTGCTGTACTCACCCTCAGCCTCCAGGCTATTAAAGTCCAGCCAGGGAACACTACTCCACCTTTGAGTTTACACACCTTAACTTTTACATGACAGTTACACAGCAATCGATAGTTTGGATATTACAGAAACGTGGAGACTGAGGATAAATGTGACAACAGAAACAACCACACTTCTCTACAGTGATTCTTTCATAGTATTTTTTGAAGTAGCTTGAATTTGGCAAATATCAGTACCTGCTTCATGTTGGAAATATCCCTGTGTGTTCATTTAATGATTCATGGACACATTTCTTAGCAGCAGGCCTGGATAATTATCTCTCCTCTCAGTAAATTGTTGCACTTTATTTAGAAAATTACTCAATTTCTCCTGCATGGAGCTGCAGTCAGTGAGAAAGACTTGAGGTACCCTGAAATACACTCACACCACCAAGGAGATCATGTCCCCATTCGTCACTGAGGATAACGAGACTCTTGCTTGGCTGTGGCTCTGGGATCAGGTGCATGGAAGCTTCTGCCTGAGCAAGCTTCACCACAACCTCGAGAGAAACCTTCAGGGTCACAGAGCTATTCAGGAGAAACCATTCTCTTTAAGACGTGTCAGAGATTGAGTGTTTTCTTGACCCAGACCTTCACTGGGATTATTTCTATTTTTGAATAGACTTTTCTATTTTCATGTTCTTTCACATACAAACCCTTACCCTTTTAGTTTGTATCATGAAAGTAGGGAGAGGACTTGTCTGCCCTTTCGTGAGAGAAAACTTTTGTGGGGATTCTGCATTACACTTAAGGCACAATTTTATGATCTGATCACATGATCTGCAGCAGAACAGGGCCTCACAGCATCTCTGGTGGATCTATGCATTATAGTGAAGATGAATTTATTTGTTATGATAACTAGAGGCAATAAAAACCTGCATCATACCAGGAAAACAGGGAGATATCTGTTGCATTTCACTGAGTGCATTTCTCATTTGTGACTGTAAACACATATGAAGAGCATTTAGCAATAAATCATGCTGGACACTCAGAGACTTTAGATGCACTAGTGTGCAATGTGATGCAACATAGAAAGTCATAATGCGTAGGACCATCTCCTCTGATTATTTGTGTTAAAAAAAATGATGAATTTCTTGAATTAATGGGCCTCCAGACTCTTTTCAAAGCTTCCAGCACTTGAGGTAAATTACTTTCCACATGAATATGCAAATTCATGGAGCAAGATGCTACAACCTATCAGATGTTCTGATGCATCATTTTGTGCAGCAATAAGGCCTTTTCTGAATACTGTTGATGATCCAAACAGAAAACAAAAGAATAAAATGTCTCCAATTGGCGCTGACAACTAGACTAAAGACAATGTAGAGTCAGAGGCAGCTGCATCACAGGCACCAGATTCTGTTATTTTCTGATTCACACTAACAGCAGCAGTTTGAAGAGGTCTGTTCAGAAGCTGTCTGCCCTCTCTCTGAGCTTATTAAATGTTATTATGTAAATGGATTTGGTCAGTTGTTGTCGCAATAATTTGTCACACACTCGGCTTCCCAGTGGAACATTGCATGGTTGGTCACTGTCGATCACATCAAACAACTCAGTGGACTGTCACGTTTGTTTACAGGAACTACAGTATCCATATTTGGGGTTAGGGTTAAAAATGAAAAGGTTTTACATGATAAACTAAATTTATAATTAGTGTAATTACAGAATAATTAGTGGCATTGTGGAGGTCTGCTCTTAAAAACAACTGTGATATAAACAAACAAGCCTGCTGTGAAGGATTCAGCATCATCATAAGGTGTTGGTGCTCTCTGCTGGACAAACCTGGAAAGGCTTTTTAAAAATTTTCTACATTTTATTTAAGCAATATCTAATCGACTTCCAAAACAAATGGCTCACATTTACAGTATTTTTCAGTAGCTAAAACACTAGTTGATACTACCTGGTTAGACACAACTTGCAAACACATTTTGCACTGTGATGCACTTGTGTCGCATAATGGTAAGCACGGGTAGCAAAAGTTAAACACATTTGAAGCACAGGTGTGACAGCTTAAACACAACCACTAAAAATGTATCATACTTGTGGCTAATGATGTGAGGAAACCAATATAAGCCAGTTCAGAGACCATGTTCTTCTCATTTAAATTTTTTTTTTTTCCTTTATTTTTATTTTATAGGTGCTAAATCTAAAGAGGATTTTAATTAATGTTTTGCTAAATTAATTTAGCCTACTGAGAACAATAAACATTATTTCAACAGCTTCATGTCCTGAGCATTGTGTTTAAAAAAAAAAAAAATGTAGTGTGTAATGATTGCTGTGATTTCGATTGACTTTGGGTATGATCTGACAACATTGTTTGGTTTTGCAGGGAGAGTCAGAGGTTAGTTGAAAGTAGTTTGATAATTGGGTTTTGTGCTTATAGTGTTGAGAAAAGCGTGGCGGATGTCAAGAAATGTGTTTTAGCAATTGAGAAATACAGTAACAGATCCAAACTTCTTATTTTGTTAAAAAAAACGTACAGAATCTCTAAAATATAGTATTTTAGATGTTAATCAAAGAGATAGTTGAACCCCTTTTTATCTAATTTTTAAAATCAGAGCCATGGCTATATGGCTGATATGTTAATTGTTTTGACTCTAATAGAAAAAATAGCAGGGGTAAAAAACCCATCAACATTTATACATACCCAGAAAGTATTGGGTTTTGAGTAATGATCCACTTTTAAATATATATAATTAAGTTAAATACCTACATCTTTGAACTGTCAAAGTTGCTCCTTCTCTTATACACTGATCAGCCATTTCATTTTGACCACTGACAGGTGAAGTAACACTGATTATCTCTTGACAGTGACAGCTGTCAGTGGTTGGGGTATGTAAGGCAGCATGTAAATATTGTGTCACATTGCTGGAAAATGGTCAGGCATAGGTGACTGACTTTGCCGAAAGCAAACTGTGATGGCTAGACGAACTAGGTCAGACTTCCCTAAAACAGAAGCTCTTGTATAATGGTGTTTTAATCATCTAAGGGAGCAAATACAGTGAACTGGGGACTGGTTAAATTCTGATCCTGATAGAAATGTGTCAGATCAAGTGCATCACATTGGTTTTTTGCTTATGGGGCTGCAAGTGCAGACCAGTCAAGGTGTCCATGATGACCCCTGTTCACTATACCTTAAGAGCCTACAATGGGCATGTGTGCATCAGAACTGGAGCACAGAACAATAGAAGAAAGTGGCCTGGAGGGACAGAAGTTTCGGTTGTTGACTTGGCCCCCAAATACCTTAAATCTCAGGATGCTGGTTCAGTTGTTCAAGCAGGTGCCCTATAGTGCCCCAGTCCTTGCTGCACTGGTCACAGGACCGGGTCCTGGTCACAGCATAATTTTGTGCATGTCATTCCCCCCTCTCTCTCACACTACATTTCCTGTCTCTGAAACTGTCCGCACCTAAATAAAGGCAAAAGCCTTGTAAAATAACCTTTAAAAAAATAAATCCCCAGATCTCAATCCATCAAACATCTGTGGGATGAGCAACCAAGTATCCAAGATCCATGGTGGCCCTGCCTTGTAACTTACAACACAAAGGATCCTCTGGCACAAAAGTGGGGCCAGATATGACAGCACACCTTCAGCATTCAAGTGCAATCCATCTCTCTTCAGATCAAGGCCAAAGAAGCCCTGACCTTACACGAGGGGTGTCAACAATATGAGAGAGGGGGTATAATTTTATAGCTGATCTATTTGTATGTACAATATTTCAGCCGAGGGATACTCAAGTATGACTATAAATAATGGATTTATGGGGTGTAAACATATTATGTGACAAAGTATTTTCACTCCCCACTCCATGTGGTCATCACTCACATCAGTTTTGTATTCTGTGCATGAAGCTGTCACCATTCCATCAGAAACTGATCTTCAGAGCAGAGATCTGTGATCATAGTGAAGCCCCCTCCTGCTGAAAAAGTGATGACGTCACTCTCTTCCTAAAGGATTCGTTAATTTGCCTAAACATCAGAGCTCATGCAGCAGAGTCTCTCTGTGTGTTCATTTGAATCTGAATGAAGTATTCAACAATTCAGGGTGCATCTTTGCAATAATTTATTTCATATTCATAAATGTTAATATAATGGTGTCTTCATGAAGAGCATATAAAATATGTACAGAGCAAATCATCAGTAAAAATGACAGATCCTGCTGGGAAAGTATGTGCTTATATTGTAGAAGGCGGTAATATCATCAGAGCAAACTTCAGAGGATTCCTTCATTTAACAATCATTGATCCTGCAGAGGGAAACTCCACATGTGCAATTTCTAGATAATTAGCTCAGCTGAAAGTTGAAATGGTGATCGTGGATTAAGAAAGGCAACAGTTGGACTGTTTGGACTCCCTAACCTAAACACAAAGAAAGAAAAACACAGTCAGAAACACAAACTGTCTCACACACTGATTAAAAATGTATCACATGAACATGACGTTTTCATCTCCTGCCAATAAAGACAGTTCAAATAGGACGGGGTTGCTATGACAACGGTGTACCTACATGCATTCCTGTTAGCATGCTACTGACGGCTAAGCTTTCCGGGTACCTGTTGTCTCTGCTGCTGACGCCTAAACTCTTCTTCACTGGCAGCAAGAGCCTGAGCCAGAGCTAGATCCTCCTGTTCCTGAGGGCTGAGGCACAGAGGAGAGCAGAAACACAGTTAAAACATGTGAACACTAGAAACAATCACAGTGCTGCAACTGCTTTATTTAAGCCTGGCACCATATCACACAACATGGTCATTAAAATGTGCTAATTAGTGACTCTTAATCACTGAGCACTCAGAAAGAGTTATGTAGCATCTCCAAGAAAACAAAAAGGACAAACTTGAAGAAGTCTCCAATAATTATGAAATATTAACAGAAATTTTAATTTTGGTAACACCCTAAGGATGTAGTAGATTCAGTATGAAGACACCAAGAACAGCCATTACATCCCTTATTAAATATTCACAACAAACTTCCTTAAACAGTGTGACTTTACAAAAATGCATGTCAAAGTATGGGATGTGCACACTTAGTTGACCAGATCATTAAAGGTTGTCACCTCTCACCAGAATAACTAGTTGTTTACACAACATATTCATATTTCTACTATTGCAGGGCTGAAATGCTGGTCATCTGTTGTGACTAAGCTGTAACCCAGCTAGGGATGTTGGGATGAACCGGTATCACAATTTACCGCACTCCCCCACACTGAGTTTTTGTAATGTCTCCGTCAAAAAGGGGCTGGTATATTATGTTCGGCGTAACTTGTAAACGAAAAATGAGTGACACCTGTGCGGAGTCTCTCCCTCATTTAAAAGTGTGAGGCATTGGAAGACTCGTAATCTAAATATCTTTGAAATTGCCATGTTAGAAAAAATCTGTTTCGTGTTTATGTTTTGTTTTATTTACAGAATGGTATGTTATCCTGTTGGACCCATATGTATGTATGTATGTTTGGTTGTTAAAAAAAGAGAAAAACTTTATAAAAAGAAAATTATATAAAAGTGTGAGGCAGCGTCCTCCACCCTGCAGAGCCAGATGGTGTTTTCATGAAGAACACTGTCTTAATTTTTAACTGCAACATTACATCAACGTGTTGGCAGCGTTTTAACAAAATCAGGCCGGTGCGGCTAAAAAAGGCGTTGCCAAAACAACACAAGAAGAAAAAGGGACTAAATGAACATCCCTTGGGGAAAGATCCTCAAAACCTGTTGGTAAATTAAATGCATAATAATCGAGATAATCGTGAAACCGTGATTATTTCTCTCACAATAATCGTACCAACAAAAACTTTAATCATTGCATTCCTAAGCCCAGCCATCCACTACTAGCTTGGGTTGTAGCTACGGCTGATGCCTACTGCCATAATGCCTTGCTACCTTGATTAAACGAGCACTGGTGACTGATATCATTTTGTTGCACAATGTGGTTGGCAGTATTTTGTTTTAGACAATAGAGACAGTTGCACGTAGGCGTCTCTTTTTAAACTGGCGTTTAACCACTCAACAGAATAATGTGGACGTGTTTGGCCAGTGTGTGTGTTTGGCTGGGTTACATAAAACTGAGCTCAATTTTGACTGTTCATGAGTGTGTTTTTAAAATGTTTGTAATCTCTAGACTAGTCAGATTGTTGGGATTAGATTAACGTTTAAACACAGGGCTTTAGTCACTTCATCCTGTCTGCTGCTTAAGGTTACTGAAATGTTTTTTCAGCCCTTAAAAAGATTTATATGCCCTATGTTTTTCACTCATCCTCACAGGGAAATGAACCAGATTTTATCTAATGGGACCCAAAGTCTGGTTTGATTCTATAAACGTATTATTTGAAAAATAAGCTTCATAGTTCAGCTGCATACACTGGCAGAATTATCTGTTTTTCTTTCCTTGCCTTTAAAAAAAATATTTCATGCTGTTTTGTGTCTGAAAAATGACTGATAATCAGTGCATTGTTGTTGCCTTCTTTTTATTTTTTTTATTATTAATACAAATTAAAAAAGAACAAAGAAAATAAGCCAGCCTCTAATGGTTTCTTTTTCCGTGGACTGTCTTAAGTCTAGGATCAGGATCAGACCGAAACACACAGCAGCACACTTACATAAGTGTGTTAGGCACAGTAGTGTGGAGCTGATAATAGGATATTTCTGGGATTATAGGTTTTGATGACGTTTACTCACCTAGGGGCCGGCTGAACCGTCTGCCTGGACTCAGCCAGAGACATCTCCAGAGCCCTTTGTAAAGCCTGCTCCTCTGTCTGCAATGACATCACCACAGCAGCACACCCATGTTTACTTATCCCTCTCACTTGGGATTTCTTTAATCATGTGATCACGTGTAAATAATAAGGACACATACCAAGCCGGCCTGAAATGAAGCTGATGCTGGTATTACATTCTGTGCCGATACGGAAGTAGGGATCCGCGGGGTGGAGCTAGGGAAGGGGAGAATGACAAAGGACAGCAAAGGGAAATTATCTTCAGAGTTTCTGAGACTAAGGATGTTTCAAATCAGTCATGAGTGGGAGTACTTACCCGCTGTTGTGGCCTCTGTTGTTTGCACTGAGGCCATTAGAAACAGGTCGAGGGTTTCCTGAAGCAGATGAGCTTGATCCGGAGGCAGAGGAGGAGGAAGCCTTCTGGGATCTTGCTACAGCAGCATTTCTAACAAGAAAATAAAATCATTTTTATTTTGACATTTCAGATGAAGTAACAATGTAAGAAGGCGTAGTGTGACTGCACTCACCCTGATTTGGACAGAGGTTTCCCATCCGCATTACAATCATGGTCTAAAGGGTGCCGGTGTTTAAGACAGTAATTTGAGTGACACTGATCACAGGTCACTCTCATCATTTCCTTCTGCTTACAGCCTCCTTTAGAACACTTGTTGGTAAAAATCTAAAAGAGAGAAAAATGTAAATTACATTGTGTAGATTTGAGCTTGTTAAGAAGACAAAAAAAGATCTCAGATTAAAATGCACCTTTCTCTTTCTCTGCGCAGGATCTGATTTGCAATCACGATCAATGTGTTCACCGACTTTGATGTCGGGCATCTCTCCTCTCTTGATGGGAATGGGGATGTTGCACAAAGGACAAACAGGAACCTGAACATCCTGCAGAGAAAATTCAAATAGAAGTCTTTAAAAACACAGGATTCAACATCTAGAAGAGCATTTTTATTTATTACTTTATTTTATACTTCTTGTTTTATTTTTATATTATAATAAACTATATTTCATATTTTTTTTTCATTATATCATATATATATGTATATGTTATGTAGTTATGGTTCATTGATCCCACACACTCAAAGCAAATCTTGGTACAGATTAAAGCCCACAAAGACTAACAATGTGATCATTGCATAAGCATTAAACAAAGCCAGATTATATTAGAATTATTTACATGGATGCTATGGTACCTTTGCTCTATACTTATTAATGCACTATGGTGCAATCAATAATGTTTGCACCCTTGATTTAAAAGCAAAAATCAATAATCTTTCACTTGTCATTTTCTCCATGTGAGATAAGTCACATGTTCAAAAATATACAGAAATTGTACAATGTACTGTCCAAAGTAACCGGAAAATGAGTTGAACCAAAAGGGACTGTTTGGTGTGACTCCACCAACAGCACCACTCTCTTCTCGAGAAACCACCTTCATGGCCTTCGTCACTCTTTTAGCCAGACGCTTAATATTGGTTAAATGTAAATGCCCCACACCTCCTTCCCATATAGTGTGGTTAAAGGACATCCTTCACTTTGTCAAGCTTGAGAGAATCAGACACTTAGTGAATGGCTCCCTGAGGGAATTTCACAGGATGTGGGACTCGTTCTATAAATATCTGCAGGAGCTGGACCTGATTAGGTGATTACCTTTTTGGCAATTTTCAAAAGTGATGTTGAGGGCGGCAGACTGACCAATAACATTTTATTTATTCATTTATTTATTTGTGTAATTATTTATTTAATTTCTGTATTTATCTATTTACTTAATTATTGATTTACTTTATATTGCTATTTATTTATAGGTGTTGATTTGTATACGCTTCTCTATGTAATTTAAATTTTAATATAATCCTTACTATTACTGTTGTTGTTGTTGTTGTGTGTCATTGTCTATGTGCTGTCTTGGTTTTGTGTTGTTTCCATTTAACAAAATGTCAATAAACATATCTGTGAAAAAAAGAAATTGTACAGAACAGAAATATAATTTACCTTTTTGTAAGAGGACATGCATTTATGATTTAAGTATGATATGTGGTCCTTGCAGAAAATCTCTTGACAGGCGTCGCATCTCATGGGAAGAAAATCTACAAATCAGAGTAAGATTCTTAATTTCTGGTTATCTTCACTTGGTACAGGATGAATCAGCATGACATTAGCATCTTTGATAAACAGTACTCACCTAAACGTTTACAGGTCTTCTCAGAGCAGTGCTCTCCTAAATCGGGAAACTCCATGGCAGAACAAGTGTTACAGCTGACTGTGCTTAAACCTCAACTACCTAGAAAAGAGAAAACGTCTAGAGCTTAAAACAAATACAGGAGATGCAGCAGTTCAGACCATGTAAACACTCAGACTCACTGCATGCTAGGGAGGCTAACAGTGGGACTAAAAGTCAAGTCACCATGACTACAATGAATTCCTTTAGTAAGATATATTGAAAAAAAACTGTAAAATTCTTTAAGAAAAACACTTCATCAATGGCCAACATTTTCAGAAGTTTCTTTGGTTTCAAAAGCCTGGAAATGTACACAAATGTGCCACACGACTCTTAAAGGAGCTGATCACTTGTTAGCACTTGTTAGCACACGTTAGCTAGGCCAGGCTAGTCGTACGAATAGACTTGGCTACATTACAACAGCTGACTCAGCTTATGATCGTAAAGCAGACAAACTGGACAACAGCAAACATACTAGTAACGAAAATATGATCAAATTTAGAATTCAATCTGTCTTTCGGATCAATAAAAAGCATGATTTTGCTATTACATACAGACGTGCTAGCAGCTAGTTTGGGTGTTGCCATTACACAACAACAACAGGCCATGACGTTATCTTGTTAAATCTTTTATTTAATAGGGTACAGACAAATGAGAGCTTCACTTTCTTCATCTGTGAAGTCATCTCCGTAAATAACAACACGTACAGCTGATATGTTACTACTGTTACATTCAAGCTCGGCTGGCTATGGGTCTAAAGCTTACCTTCTGTTTAATCTTTACTCACCCTAACTCGTTTCCCCTCAGGTTTGCGGTGTGATCAGTACAGGGCGAATAATGTTGTCTCAGATTATCCAGGTGAAAGTCAATATAATCGTGTCCTTTGAGCAGATGTTCGACCACGGTTCCTTGAGCACAACTGTCTGCTAGCAGCTGACGGAGCTGTCTGTTTTCATCAGGTTTTGATGTGTCACGCACAGTCACGCACTACAACGTCATCTGACGTAACACGCAGGTGTGGTTTTGTATGTTTTGTACGTGGTCACTGGAAGAGACAGGTGAGGTCTGGAACTATCCAGAACTTCTAGGAAGATCCAAACTTGTTCATACTGTACCATTTTTTGTCATTTAAAAACATGTGAGCAAGAATTGCAATGTGTGGCTTATTATTTGAATCCAATACACTATCCTCATGTCATCTCATCATATAGACTGCGCTTCCTCATATACAGAGATATTTTTCACGGTTAATTTTAAAAAAGCTCACTCCTAATATGTTTGTATTGTAACCATAATTGTATAAAAAACAATTAGCCTATATAGACAGATTTATGCTATACACTTCTTCAATTCTCTATTGCGTCATTATAACCATGGACTATAACCTATGACTATAACACGATTGTCTAACTTGAAAAGTTATTTATAAGTTATTAGCTTTTAGTTATTATATACCCACGTTTATTTATTTTATTGCTTAATCTGTCATTACCAAACCATAATCTCACCATGTCAACGTGTCACTACTGAAACAGTTTTAATACTGCCTGTAATTACTACTATTTAATCCATTTGCAACATTTGTATTTATCTAAATTCCATTTGTAACATTGTATATATCTAAATTTCCTAAATTCCATTTGTAACATGTATATAACTAAATTGTATTCTATCTTTATTTATCTATTTTTATTTGTACTGCTAATTGGAACTTTTTATTGATTGCACTGATGTCTGGGTTGCTGCAACAATTGAAACCCCCACCCCCACCCCACCCCACCCCGGGATCAATAAAGTAATATCTTATCTTATCTTATTTATAATGCGCAGGTAACTTGTTTCTGTATGTGTATGTAAAAGTACAAGTGTTTGCTGTCCTCAAGTGGTCATGGTGGAAAACTGCAACACAATATGGTGAAACATGTGCAATGTAAACCAGACAGGTATTGCACATTTTAAGTTATTATTTTAAAGAGTCAACACAATAATGAATAAGCCATTAAATGGCTTACGTAGTGCAACAGGAGCTGGCACGTGCAGAGGGGGTACTTAGCACCTGGCTGCCCTTACACCCTGACATCCAGAGTGCCTCTTATTCAGGTCTTGATATTGTTTTTATGTCATTTCAATTCATTTTGGGGGGACAAGTATGATGGCCGCTTTTTGCCCCTTTCAAGAAAAGCAAAATAACAATAAAATTAATCATGCCATGTTTTTTTTAATACATTTTTATTTATATTGAACCTTTGTAAATAATACAATGGCAAACACTACAGACATGTGCTCAAACAAATCCAAATACCCTAATAAATAAAAGAGACAAGGAGAAAAAATAAAATGAAAACATGACTGGGACATATAACTCATGCTGATATATGAATACAATTAATTATACCATGGGTAAAACTACCTGACAGCCGAGGCTTGACGTCACATGATAACCTTACATGAGGTCATATGCGGCTTCCCGGATGCATACGGATTTCTTCCCGCGAGAGGGATTTACTTATGTTAGTAAGTGGTGTTTACTACAGCGCAACTTTTATTTACACATGCAGAATGTCCAACCCCAAAACGATACTTACCTCTAAAAGTCTCACAACCTCCTGACTCTTTAAA
Source organism: Notolabrus celidotus (assembly GCF_009762535.1). Lineage (NCBI taxonomy): Eukaryota > Metazoa > Chordata > Actinopteri > Labriformes > Labridae > Notolabrus > Notolabrus celidotus. The sequence goes on from NC_048291.1 coordinate 21,891,342, forward strand.
CCCACGCAATAGAAAATGATTTTGGCTTAAACTGGCTTTAGAAAACAAACTACCTCATTTGATGCTCAAGGCCTGCTCCAAAGAGTGTGCGTCAGGTCAGTTTGACGCGCATGATTGAAGTAAAAGCATTGTTTAAAATGGCCAAAGGCGCACCTGAAGCATTATGTAGCGCATTAAACTGCCTTGACACATCATCTCCTACTTTACTTTGGAGCGTCAAATGAGGACCCACTTATCACAGCAGCTTATTTGCTTTCCTGCCTTTTCCCCGTTTAGAGAGAAAGAGGAGAAAGTGAGGAAAGAAAAGGACACAATGCACGGAGAGAGAGGAGAGGGAGAGAGAGATCACAGCTGATGTGCACCTTAATTCTCCCCTCTAATTTCATCTCCTCTCATCTCATCTCATCCTTCTTCAGACATTTTCATGGACATGGACAGAAGACAGTTCCTGCAAGACTTCTACAAGTTTAAGGTAAGATGAATGGCTCTGTCATAAACACTCCCAGTGTGTGTATTTTCCATTGATGCAACTTCTGCTAACTTATCTTTGTCAGTGTAAGTGATAGTATTAACTTTAAGTATACAACACCGTTACATTTCCTTTGCTTCCCTCTAGTGGTCACTGAATGTAACTGCATCACATCATACTTAAAAAAGTCCACTTTCGATGAGTAGCCTTCTTTTAAATGAAGGCAACTAAAAACAAGCACATTATTTTATTGTTATCTTTTTGGCAGCTTCTTGTAAAAACAACTACTTTGTCTTTTTTTAAGATCTGATAAAATAAAAGTTGTTTATAATTCCTTAGAATTAACATAGATTTTAACTAATGTGTATGTATGTTTCCTGTGTAAATATATCTAATCATCAATGTGAAATTTCCTCACACTTCTTTTACCAAATACATCAGATCATTCTAAAAATAACAAATGACCACCATCTGGGTTTCTTCTTGTGAGAGCAGAACATCAAATGACACTTCATATCTCCTCAGAATATTTTGTTTGAATTGCAGATTATGTTTTTCTCTGACAAGAGATACAACCAACCATTCCACATGTCATGATATTAGTTCCCAGGCTTGTTCCCAATCTCCTTTCTGTCAGCTGACTGCCTTTTGAATGGTGCTTGTACTAGAATCGATTTGTCACTAGTGCTCATACTGTCTTGTTGTCTGTCCTCAGTAACACAGCAACACACAACACTGACATGTTACGTTTTACAAAACCCCCTCATCTGAAGGACCAACTGTCTGCTTTTTTTCATAGTTTTTAATCAGATTACTGTCATTATGATCATACAGCATAAGCAAGGTTATCTTTGACAGGTTTGTTATCCAAAAATCTTCAGTATAGTGCCTTTCTGGAGTCACCCTCAATGGGTCACTGAGCACCCTGACACCTTCATGATGTCAGTATTTAGTGCCGCCTTGCATGAGCGGTGTAGAAGCAGAGTTTCCCATCGAGTGGGCAGCAGGACGGTAGTTAGTGTGCTGAGTTAGCTGCTCTGTAGATGGCCAGTTGGCAGCAGCAGGTACTTGTGAGTTCCTGCTGCTTTCTTCTCTGTATGTTTGAGGAGGAACATTTACCCACTGAGCCATGCACTCATTGTTTTTCTCATTATTATGAATTGGACAGTGCGGGAATCTGTTGGTAACGGGGATATGCAAAGATATCATCTGGGCACAGAAATGAGCATACGTGTTTGTGCTATTTAAAGTCATTTTAGATATGAATATTGATTTAAACACAAATAATCTGTAAATCAGTTTGGGGGAAAAAGAAATGTGGCAAATATGTAGCTCATCACCATGTCTGCAGATATTGTTCCTATTCATTACAATGTTAATAATGATTTTGTTTGCATTGTAAATAGGGGCACAAAGGGGATTTTGGCTACAAAAACTATATTTCCTTGTTGTATTATAAACCATCGGGGTCCTATGGGCTTCTCTATCTCTGTCATTGTCAACTGACAAGCATCCATTCTCCTGGATAACTTGGTAACCAGTCATGCCCCTTCTACTGTAGAATTGGTGGCCTGGAGCAGCAACACCGGCACCTTGCTGTACAGTACAGGCTGCAATAATTATGTTTTTCTGTCAACTGTGTGTTGAGAGGAGCTTGAGGTGCCATTAAGAGCCTATTGTGCTCCAACTCATGCAGCCCAGTTGTGGTGCAGCTGTCTTAAAGATGAAGAGGAACCAGTGTCTTATTTTGGGAATCAAATAAATGCTATGCAGTATACTTTATGATCATGACTTTTATGTTTATTATTGAAATAAATCCTGCCCTGCTACACCAGTGTGGTCTGAAACCATGACTAAGAGGTAGGAGAAAGCTTCAAAGTGCTTAAATTTAGTTTCATCCACAGGTCTGTCATGACTTTACACCAAAATAGCGCTCTATTGGCTTTTGTAATACGTCAGTCTGAGTAAGTAAGATGTTCAGGGGTGGACCTTGACCATGTGTATGAAATTTGGAGTAATACTAATTCTGGAAGGCTGTGATCTTCAGGCTCTCAGGTAGCACTGCATTAAAAACAGACATGACTCTGTCGTGGAAATCACTGCATGGGCTCAAAATTATTTCCAATACCACTGTCAGTGAACACAGTTCGCTGTTGCATCCACAAATACAGGTTTTAGAGCAACATGTTACCGGTCAGACAAGGTCTTTTTCAGGAGAGACCTATTTTTTTCAAACGGGTTGCTGGCATCACATTTAAAATGAGCGGATGTTTTTAGTCCAACATTAAAAATATGTTGTCTTTGCACTATTTCTACTGTCTTTATGGTTTTATTAACATTTTACAGTGCGTCCCAACTTTTATGGAATTGAGGTTGCAGTTTATTTACTTTACTGCATTCATACTCGATTAGATTTCCCTTATTTGTATTCATATTAAAAATCAATGATTTAATATCAATAAATATATTTATACTGTACTATGTGCAATACTCCAGTAGTTTTTTAGTGACTGTTTTGCTGTTCGCACTGCTAGTCTGTTTACATCTACAACTCTGTATTCATACAGCTTCTTGCATCAAGCTAGAGTCAGAGCATGTATATGAACTTAGTGTGAATAATGCCTTCTACTTTACATGTGATTTACTCAAATTTTAACCTATATAAAACGTACGATTCTCATAAAGGGAATCTTAAAGGTGCACACCAGTGTCTCTATTTAAGTTTTTGTATGAGCCAAGTTGAGGGTTGATTTAGTTTTAATAGGACTGATAATAATTTCACTCTTGTAATCCTGGATATATAAGCTTTTCTCAACAGCAGCTCGGATGGAGTGATCATTGAAGATATAGACACTCACTTCTGTGCTTTCCATCTATTGAAATATTGAACCCCAGAAGAGTCTTTAAAGAGCCTGCGGTAATATTCAGCATTCATGGAGAGGTGCGTAAGTGAGTTTTATTAAAAAGTGAAATAGAGCCATATAATTCCAATATTACTATTTGATATAAATTATTTAAACTCAAGTCCAATCATCCAATCTTTTGACAATTTACCCTGAATGGATCTGAAATGATCTTCTTGAAGTTGAGAGTTGCCGGCTGTCTAAGAAGAGTGAGTTTAGAGGAGTGAGTTTAAAGGAGAGAAATTAAAGCCAACATAGTTTTAGATGGTACAAAGACTCCACTTCTCTCCAGCTGATGACTTTAAATTTGA